>NW_017672222.1:0-15323 GCF_001879085.1 Nicotiana attenuata | reverse complement strand
AGGAGTTAGGTTTTTTGAGAGCTTTACTTTCTAGAGCAAGGTTTTTTATGTTTTTGGGGGCTGTAGGGGGGACCGAAATACGGGGCTAAAAAAACCCGACTTTTCCCAAGTTGGCCACCTCGTCCCAGCAGGCGCGACCGCGGTCCCCACCGCGGTAAATCGCTGGAACACTGCCTCACCACCACGGTCGCGGTGAAAACGCGGCAGGACCGCGGTGGTTACACACCATTCTGTTAAACGGGCATAACTTTTTGTACAGAGCTCCGTTTGGGCTCCACAATATATCGTTGGAAAGCTATTTCAAAGGCCTACAACTTTCACTTTTTGTACTATTCCCAAATTCCTTACACCTTTTCACTAAACCCTGCTGGAAGACGGACCTTCTGCAAACATAGTCGATTTTGTCAAATCTTATGCACCTCACTCTCCGTCTTGATTCCAAAACAACTATTTTAACCCATAATCATCCTGATGGGACTTCACATGTATAAAATATCTAATTAATACCCATTTAATATGTCCACACCTAGTCCGAATGTACGGGATATTACAGTGGGCCCGGGGTCGGATTTTAGAAAACTCGTGTTAATGGTTGGAAAATTGCTTAAATAGCTAGAATTCGATCTTATGAGTCTATATTAACTAGTTCCCACTTCGTTTAACTAGTTTGGAATCGTTTGGCTCTGAATTGAGCGCTTGGGCTTGTTCTTGGCATTGAAGGTGCACTTTGGAGCGAGGTGAGTCTCCTTTCTAACCTTGTAAGAGGGAATTGTCCCCATAGGTATAATAAATTGAGTAATTTGTTGTTAAATGTGGGGGCTACGTACGCACTAGTTGACGAGAGTCCGTGCGTAGCTACTATTATGTTGATTGTCCGGGTAGTTTAGGACCCGTATCATGCTATATTGTAACCGTTTCCATGTTTTATTGCTAATATGATCACTTAGGATATGCTAGAGACTCGGAAAAGAGGTAAGCGATGGTATACCTTTATTTGGACACTTGTATGAATTACTTTGGAATTAAATGCGCATTAATGTGTTTCCTTGAATTAATTTGATATTTGTGGATCGGGCCGATCGCCTCGGTAGAAATAGATGCATCTACGGTTCGCGCCATTCGACCCTCTGGCAGTGCACAGTTATTTTTCTTTTGGATCGGGCCGTCGACCTCGGCATAATGTGCGCATGACATTTATATGTGTGACATTGTAACCATGGCTCGTTTTGTTGAATATTGAAATGTGTACGGTTAACTACCAAATTGCTAGTGACATGGCTTATTATCCCTTGTTGCATACTGTTGATTAAATTGTGGTTATCATGCCTAGCAGAACCTCTTCTTCATACTATTTGACCCTAGTAAGTGTCAAGTCGACCTCTCGTCTCTACTTCTTCGAGATTAGACGGGATACTTACTGGGTACATATTGTTTATGTACTCATACTACGCTTCTGTACTTAATTGTACAGGGTCTGAGGCAGGTACATCTGACTATCAGTTCGGTGTGCGCCCCTGATTCACAGACCGAGACTTCCACGGTGAGCTGCTTCTTTCCTGTGGCGTTCAGCAGCTTGATAGAGTCTTTTTCCTACTTTTGTTGTCTATTCTATTTCGGACAGTAGGATAGTATTTATTTTGTACATTCTACTTGTTGCCCATTTCTTGTGACACCAAGTCTTGGCACACACGTTAGTAGACGATATCATTTTTTTTGTGTGATTGCATAATTTTATGACTTCAATAACCATTTTGACACATTATTGATCGCTTTTGGTCTTAACTTTAATTTGAGAATCTGTTATATTTATTTTGAGTAAGAGTAAAATGAGAACTTAATTGTATTTTCCGCATTGGTTGGCCTGACAATGGTGTGGGGCACCATCATGACCTATTGTAGAAAAATGGGTAATGTTCCAGACCCGGGCGGAGCTGCTCCCCCCGTTGCTCGAGGCTGAGGTAGAGGTCGGGGGAGGGCATCGACCCGTGGCAGGGGACGAGGGCATCCCAGAGTTATTCCAGTCGCACCACCAGCAGACCCCGCAGGAGATCCTATTATTGAGGAGCAGGGCGAGGTGCCCGCAGCTGAGCCCACCCCGACGGACTTTATGACGGCACTGGGATTCCAGGAGGTTATGGGTCGTATGCTGCGATTCATGGATTCTATGACTCAGGCTGGTTTTATGCCAGCAGATCCAGCTACATCACATGAAGGAGGGGGGCCCAGACCCCTACTCCTCAAGCCCCTGGACATGCAGCTGCAGTGTATCAGACTCCGAGCGCACTACCTGCAGATGGGGTTCAGTCAGTTGCTGCAGTGGCACCCTAGCCCAGGCCAGCTGCGGACGGCAATCCGCAGAAGTTATTGGATAGATAGACTAGGCTTCACCCTCCGGTCTTCGGGGGCGAGCGTCATGAGGATGCCCAGGACTTCATTGACAGGTGCAGGGACAGGCTGCATAACATGAGGATATTGGAGTCGCATGGAGTTGACTTCACTACTTTTTAGCTTGAGGGCAGGGCCCGCAGATGGTGGCAGTCTTATGTTCTGGGTAGGGCAGCAGGTTCTCCTCCTATCACTTGGAGTGAGTTCACGCAGTTGTTTTTGGACAGGTATATTCCACCCTCTGAGAGGGAAGAGCTGCGATATCAGTTTGAGCAGCTAGATCAAGGCCAGATGTCCGTGACTGATTATGAGGCGAGGTTTTCTGAGCTATCTGGCCATGCATTGATGATACTACCTACTGACGCAGAGAGGGTGCGGAGGTTTGTTGCAGGGCTACATTCCGGCATTAGGGCCAACATGGCCCGAGAGGTGGAGATGGGGACTCCTTACCAGTTAGTAGTGGAGATTGCTCGGAGGATTGAGGGTTACCACCAGAGGGGTAGGGAGCAGATGCAGCAGGATAAGAGGGCTAGGTTCTCCGGAGAGTTCAGAGGTGCCTCGGCTAGGGGCAGAGGACAGTTCGGGAGAGGGCAGCCCAGCAGGCCCCCACATTCAGCACCACCACCTGCTCGAGGTACTCCAGCGCGCCCCTATTTCAGTGCTATGCCAGAGAGTTCCTATCGTCCACCAGCTATTCAGGGTTCCTCCGGTGGGTATTCAGGTCCGCAGGGTTCTTCTGATCCATACTTTAGTGCCATGCCGGAGGGTTCACACCGCCCACCGACCATCCAGACTTCTTCCAGTGGGTCTGCAGGCCATCAGGGTCAACCATCAGGTCAACAAGTTGCCGCACCGCGGGGTTGTTTCGAGTGCGGGGACCTTGGTCACATGAGGAGATATTGGCCCAGGCTTCGGGGCAAGGCAGTGCAGCAGGGCCAATAGCCTACAATTTCAGCGCCAGCTGCCCCGCCACCTAGAGGTGGAGGGCTGGCTGGTAGGGGCCGTCCTAAAGGTGGAGGTCAGGCAGGGAGAGGTCAGCCAGCTATTGCTCAGTCAGGCGGAGGCTAGCCGGCCGGTGCTCCAGCCAGATTCTACGCTCTTCCACCCAGGCCAGATGCATCGGCCTCAGATGCCGCCATCACAGGTATTATTTCCGTCTGTGGCAGAGATGCTTCGGTATTATTTGATCCAGGGTCCACCTTTTCGTATGTATCATCACTGTTTGCTCGATTCCTGGTTATTCCTCCTGCACCTTTGGGTACTCCTGTTCATGTGTCCACTCCTGTGGGCGATTCCGTGGTTGTAGACCGGGTCTACCGGTCCTTTGTGGTTACATTCTGTGGTTTAGAGACTAGAGCAGATCTCATGTTGCTTGATATGATCGATTTTGAGGTTATCCTTGGCATGGATTGGTTGTCTCCATATCACGCCGTCCTAGATTGCTATGCCAAGATTGTTTCACTAGTGATGCCAGGGTTGTCGAGGTTGGAGGGGAAGGGTTCCACAGTTGATACCCCTAGTAGGGTTATTTCCTTCTTGAAGGCTCGGCGTATGGTCGAGAAGGGGTGTTTGGCCTATCTAGCTTATGTTCGAGACATCACCGCTGAGTCTCCGACGATTGATTCAGTCCCCGTAGTCCGAGAGTTCGCCGATGTGTTTCCTTCTGATCTTCCTTGCATGCCACCGGATCGTGATATTGATTTCTGTATCGATTTGGTTCCGGGCACCCAGCCTATATCTATTCCACCATACCGCATGGCTCCTAAAGAGCTGAAGGAGCTGAAGGAGCAGCTTGAGGAGTTGTTGGCAAAGGGGTTTGTTAGACCCAGTGTATCGCCTTGGGGTGCACCGGTGCTATTTGTGAAAAAGAAGGATTGGACTATGTAGATGTGCATTGACTACCGCCAGTTGAACAAAGTCACCATCAAGAACAAGTATCCGCTGCCTCGTATCGATGATTTGTTTGACCAGTTGCAGGGTGCGAGGGTGTTCTCTAAGATAGACTTGAGGTCAGGGTACCATCAGTTGAGGATTCGGGACTTGGATGTTCCGAAGACTGCATTCAGGACAAGATATGGCCATTATGAGTTCCTCGTGATGTCCTTTGACTTGACTAATGCCCCAGAAGCATTTATGGATTTGATGAACAGGGTGTTCAGGCCTTATATTGATTCCTTCGTCATCGTCTTCATTGATGACATCTTGATATACTCACGTAGCCTGGGGGAGCACGAGCAGCATCTGAGAGTGGTGCTTCAGACCTTGCGAGAGCAGAAGCTATATGCTAAGTTCTCCAAGTGTGAGTTTTGGCTAGAGTCTATGGCATTCTTGGGACATATTGTGTCAGGAGAGGGTATTAAGGTACCCCAAGAAGATTGAGGCAGTTCAGAGTTGGCCACGCCCCACCTCAGTGACCGAGATCAGGAGTTTCCTGGGGTTAGCAGGTTATTACAGGCGGTTCGTGCAGGGCTTTTCATCTATTGCATCACCTCTGACTAGATTGACCCAGAAGGGTGCTCCTTTCCATTGGTCCGATGATTGCGAGGCGAGCTTCCAGAAGCTCAAGACAGCCTTGACTACAGCACCAGTTCTTGTGTTGCCTTCCGGTTCAGGGATGTATACAGTGTATTGTGACGCTTCGCGCGTTGGCTTGGGTTGTGTATTGATGCAGGAGGGACGAGTTATTGCATATGCCTCCCGTCAGCTGAAGATTCATGAGAAAAATTATCCTGTGCACGATCTGGAGTTGGCGGCGATTGTTCATGCTCTTAAGATATGGAGGCACTACCTGTACGAGGCTTCATGTGAGGTTTATACCGATCATCGCAGCTTGCAGCATTTGTTCAAGCAGAGGGATCTTAATTTGAGGCAGTGCAGGTGGCTTGAGTTACTGATGGATTATGACATCACCATTCTTTATCATCCGTGCAAGGCAAATATGGTCGCGGATGCCTTAAGCAGAAAGGCTGAGAGTATGGGCAGTTTGGCATTCATTCCAGCAGGGGAGAGGCCACTAGCTTTGGACATTCAGTCCTTGGCTAACAGACTAGTGAGGCTGGACATTTCGGAGCCCAGCCGGGTTCTTGCGTGTATGGTTGCCCAGTCTTTGTTGCTGGGGGAGATAAAGGCCCGACAGTTCGATGATCCACATTTGGCAGTTCTCAGAGAGACGGTGCTTCAGGGAGGTGCCAAGGAAGTTTCTATTGGCGAGGATGGTGTTTTGCGGCTCCAGGGTCGTCTATGTGTTCCTAATGTTGATGGTCTGAGGGAGAGGATACTAGAGGAGGCACACAGTTCGCGGTATTCCATCCACCCGAGGGCTACGAAGATGTATCGCGACTTGTGGCAGCATTACTGGTGGCGGAGGATGAAGAAAGACATAGTGGAGTATGTGGCTAGGTGTTTGAATTGCCAGCAGGTCAAGTATGAACATCAGAGACCGGGTGGCCTACTTCAGCAGATGCCAATACCGGAGTGGAAGTGGGAGCGCATTACCATGGACATCGTAGTTGGGTTGTCGCGGACCTTACGGAAGTTTGATTCAGTATGGGTCATCGTTGATAGGTTGACCTAGTCGGCCCACTTCATTCCAGTAGCTACAACTTATACAGCAGAGAGATATGCTCAGATTTATATTCGAGAGATAGTCCGATTACACGGTGTGACTGTTTCCATCATATCCGACAGAGGCCCTCAGTTCACCTCTCATTTCTGGAGAGCCGTTCAGAGTGAGTTGGGGACCCGGGTAGAGCTTAGCACAGCATTCCATCATCAGACCGACGGGCAGTCGGAGCGGACAGTACATATTTTAGAGGATATGCTTAGAGCATGTGTGATTGACTTTGGAGGGCAGTGGGACCAGTTCTTGCCCTTCGCGGAGTTTGCATATAACAACGCTATCAGTCCAGCATTGAGATGGTTCCATACGAGGCTCTATATGGTCGCCGTTATCGTTCTCCTATCGGATGGTTCGAGCCCGGTGAGGCCAAGTTGTAGGTACAAACTTGGTACAGGATTCCTTGGATAAGGTGAAGTTGATTCAGGAGAGGCTTCGCACAGCTCAGTCCAGATAGAAGAGTTACGCGGATCAAAAGGCGCGTGATGTATCATTTATGGTTGGCGAGAAGGTTCTGTTGAAAGTCTCACCCATGGAGGGCATTATGAGGTTCGGGAAGAAGGGCAAGTTGAGTCCAAGGTTTATTGGCCCCTTTGAGGTGTTGAGAAAAGTTGGGGAGGTTGCCTATGAGCTTGCATTACCCCCCAGCTTGTCGGGAGTTCATCCAGTTTTTCATGTGTCGATGCTTCGAAAGTATCATGCCGACTTTTCCCATGTGTTAGACTTCAGTACTATTCAGCTGGATGAGAGCTTGGGTTATGAGGAACAGCCAGTTGCCATTATTGATAGGCAGGATCGCCAGTTGAGATCCAAGAGGATTTCTGCTGCAAAGGTCCAGTGGAGGGGCCAACCAGTCGAGGAGGCGACCTGGGAGTCCGAGGAGGACATGCGGAGCAGATATCCCAATTATTCAGCAGCCCAGGTACTTTTCTATGTCCGTTCGAGGACGAACGTTTGTTTAAGAGGTGGAGAGTGTAACGACCCGCCTGGTCGTTTTGCCTTTTTGAACCCTGTTCCCTTAAATAAAACTTTTCGTGCTTGCTTTAGCTAATTTACGACTTGCGGGGACGATTGGTTCGAGATTTGGAAGAGTTTTGGGTGAAATATGCTCATTTGATTCCTTAGGATTTCTTAAAAGGCTAAGATTGACTTTGGTCAACATTTTGAGCAAACAGACCCGGATCCGTGATTTGACGGTCCCGGAGGGTCCGTAGGAAAATATGGGATCTGGGCGTATGCCCGGAATCGAATTCCGAGGTCCCTAGCCCGAGTAATGAATTTTTATCAGAAATTGTTAATCTAAAGTTTTAAGGATTTAAAAAAAAACTAATTAACGATTGATTTCCTAGGTATCGGGCTCGTATTTTGGTTCTGAGGCCCGGTGCAGGTCCGAAATATCATTTAAGACTTGCCTCTAAAATTTGGTGTCAATCCGAGTAGTTTTAGGGCGTTTTGACCCGTTGGAAGAAAATTAAGAACTTGAAGTTCATAAGTCTAATTCATTTGGTTTTAGGGGGTGAGTTCTAGATTTAGCGCTATTTCGGGTGTTCCGAAGGTTTGAGTAGGTCCACCCCTTGATTTCGGACTTGTTGGTATGTTCGGGCGGGGCCCGGGAGCCCCGAGCGTCAATCGGATGAGGCTCGAGTAAAGTGGAAATTTTGAGAGAGGGCTGAAGAACTGCTGCTTATGTCATAACCGCATCTGCGATTCTTGGACCGCAGATGTGGCCCTACCATCGCAGAAACGGCCCAGGGTGACCAGGCAATTTTTGTAGATGCGGCCCCCAAGCCGCAGAAGCGGCGCCGCAGATGCGGTCCAGCCTTCCCTCCCCTTTTTGCAAATGCGGTCCCAGCCTTCCCTCCCCTTTTCGCAACTGCGGTCCCAGCCTTCCCTCCCCTTTTTGCAGATGCGGTCTCATTCTCGCAGATGCAGTCCCCTGACCGCAGATTCGGAAATCACTGAACCAGTGAGGTTCACTAAAGACGGGCTCTAAGTCATTTTTATGACATTTTCACTCTTCCTTTGGGCGATTTGGGGGTTTTGAGAGGAGGACTTCACTTAGCATCAAGAGGTAAGCTTATTCCACCCATCCTTAGTTTAATACTTGTATTTTAGGTAGATTAAACACTAGAACTTAGGAAAAATCAAAGGGTTAGAGCTAAACCTAGGGTTTTAATAAAAATTAGATTAAACCACGAAATTTGTTATGGAATTGATTAGAAATCATATATTAGTGATCCTTAGGTTGTAGAGAACAACTTCCTTCGAAAAATTTCGGAATTCGGGCACGTGGGCCCGGGGTCGAATTATAGAAAACTCGTGTTAATGGTTGGAAAATTGCTTAAATAGCTAGAATTCTATCTTATGAGTCTATATTAACTAGTTCCCACTTTGTTTAACTAGTTTGGGATCGTTCGGCTCCGAATTGAGGGCTTGGGCTTGTTCTTGGCATTGAAGGTGCACTTTGGAGCGAGGTGAGTCTCCTTTCTAACCTTGTAAGAGGGAATTGTCCCAATAGGTATAATAAATTGAGTAATTTGTTTTTCAATGCGGGGGCTACGTACGCACTAGGTGACGAGAGTCCGTGCGTAGCTACTATTATGTTGATTGTCCGGGTAGTTTAGGACCCGTATCATGCTATATTGTAACCGTTTCCATGGTTTATTGCTAATGTGATCACTTAGGATATGCTAGAGACTCGGAAAAGAGGTCAGCGATGGTATACCTTCATTTGGACACTTGTATGAATTACTTTGGAAATAAATGCGCATTCATGTGTTTCCTTGAATTAATTTGATATTTGTGGATCAGGCCGATCGCCTCGGTAGAAATAGATGCATCTATGGTTCGCGCCATTCGACCCTCTGGCAGTGCACAATTATTTTTCTGTTGGATCGGGCCGTCGACCTCGGCATAATGTGCGCATGACATTTATATGTGTGACATTGTAACCATGGCTCGTTTTGTTGAATATTGAAATATGTACGGTTAACTACCAAATTGCTAGTGACATGGCTTATTATCCCTTGTTGCATACTGTTGATTAAATTGTCGTTATCATGCCTAGCAGAACCTCTTCTTTATACTATTTGACCCTAGTAAGTGTCAAGTCGACCTCTCGTCTCTACTTCTTCGAGATTAGACGGGATACTTACTGGGAACATATTGTTTATGTACTCATACTACGCTTCTGTACTTAATTGTACAAGGTCTGAGGCAGGTACATCTGACTATCAATTCGGTGCGCGCCCCTGATTCACAGTCCGAGACTTCCACGGTGAGCTGCTCCTTTCCTGTGGCGTTCAACAGCTTGATGGAGTCTTTTTCCTACTTTTGCTGTCTATTCTATTTCGGACAGTAGGATAGTATTTATTTTGTACATTCTACTAGTTGCCCATTTCTTGTGACACCAGGTCTTGGCACACACGTTAGTAGACGGTATCATCTTTTTTTTTTGTGGGATTGTATAATTTTATGACTTTAATAACCATTTTGACACATTATCGATTGCTTTTGGTCTTAACTTTAATTTGAGAATCTGTTATAATTATTTTGAGTAAGAGTAAAATGAGAACTTAATTGTATTTTCCGCATTGGCTAGCCTGACAATGGTGTCGGGCGCCATCATGACCTATTGTAGAAAAATGGGTCGTGACATTTTACCATTTCATGCTATTTGTGACTTTATGTTTCTTTACATGTCTTTACTTTTTTAATTGCCTTTAAGTATTTATTCTTTCTTCTACTACGAAACTAACTTGGCTCTTTGTTTCTTTTCTTAATGCTTTCCTTTATCACTTTCCTTTAATACTGTTGTAAATTATGAGGAACTGTTGTAGTTATTACTCTATGAACGTGCAAATACATGACAATTTGTTTAGTTATTGTAACTGCAAATTCAACATCATATTTCACTCGTGCCAAACAAATACCATAGCTAACGCTTATAATGAGTGATTGCGCCTTCCGATGTATCACCCCCTAATTCGGCAAAGGCATATTGCGGTAAAAACTGTCGTACACTAGTGTAGTCGACGGTTCCGTGCCTTTCCCTCTTGAGTTGTCCGCTCAAGGGTACCAGTCTAATACTCCATAGAAACCCTACTCTGTTTAATTGTGCATGCATCACTGTCAAACCTAGCCGAGTCAGTTATGTTGTCCGCATAATGACTCTTTAAGATAGCCTTATCCAAAGTCCACTGGGTTTCCTTGAAACCCAAACGGACACTACCACGTTCTGTGAATTCATTTGGAGAACTAATGCTTCTTATGCTAATTGTTGATATTAGATAGTCGAGTCTGGTGGGGGTAAGGGCCTAACCTTTTTGTCTTGCAGAAATATGAGGCACGAAGTCCCCAGGCTAGCCATGGTCACCAACATCCACCCAATTCTCAAAAGGGTCGAAGATTATCAAAGGAACTGAAGGTGGACATCTGGCCAGAGCCTACCTGCTGCTAGGATTGCGCGAGCTGGGAGAGCTGTTCGAGGGAGCTAACACTGCCGAGTCTGGGGAAGGTCCTTCTGGGACCAAATAGATAGGAGTTTTTTTTTTAAGAAATGTAATAAGGCCTATGGCCACTAGTGACATTTTTTATTTCCTATTATTTAGTGTCGTTTTGGGATTCGTCTACCTTTTTATCAATAAAATGAGGCATTTAGCATTCCAAGTTCTCCAAATTAACTTGTCGCTAGGCCTACCTCGGGCACAACGAGGTCCCCCTAAATTAGGACACGCTTTTATATTTCCTACACTACGTGTTTAAATATCACAACATTTTCCTTATGATCCTTACTAACTTATCACCTTTTTGTTTTACTTTTTGTTTATTCCCCTCCCCAAAGGTTAGTTCGTGAACTCTGGCAACATCAGCATACTTTACCAGATCCAGGGGCCCTCCACCTACTCCTCCTCCCAGTCCCGTCAGACATAAAAGTAAAAGAAAAATGGAAGATTCAAACAACTCGGCTGAACGGGTAGTGGTCACTCGTGGTGCTATGGTCCCCAAGGAAAATGCCTCTCAGATAGAACAAAAACTGTTGAAATTTCAAGAAGAGCTTGATCAAGTCCGGAATTGGGCAAGTTTGTCATTTTCCCTCACCACGCCAGAAGTTACCTTCCCAAATACTCAGAATTCTATACCTCCACAAAACATCCCGAAGCAGCCCGCTCCTCACCACCACTGCAATACTTGCCACACTCCCAACAACACTCCACTGCTCATCCCGGAACCATTGAACTCCACAAATGACCACTGCCACAACCAACAAAACCACCCCATCTAAGTGGAGACCATGCCACACTCCACCCAGCCCATCTCAAGCACACCTGAGTCCGATGGTAAGGATTTGCTCATAAGAAATCTGGCCGAAGAGCTTAAGAAGTTGACCACCAGAATTCAAGGCGTTGAAGGTAGTAAAGGAATTGAGGGGCTAAACTATGAAGACATGCATACAGCCCGATGTCGAACTGCCCGAGGGGTACAAACTTCCCAAGTTTGAAATGTTTGATAGTACAGGGGATCCCAGGGTTCACTTAAGGACATACTGTGACAAGCTGGTCGGTGTAGGAAAAGATGAGAAGATCTGCATGAAGCTTTTCATGAGGAGCCTGAAAGGAGATGCTCTGTCCTGGTACATTAGCCAAGACCCAAAGAAGTGGTCAAACTGGGTAAGTATGGCGTCTGACTTCATGGACAGATTCAGGTTCAATATGGAAAATGCACCGGATGTGTTTTACATTCAGAATCTAAAAAAGAAACCCACAGAAACATTCCGCGAGTACGCCACTCGTTAGAGATCAGAGGCTGCTAAGGTTCGACATGCTAAGAACAGCTGAACAAGTTTTTCGTCCGGTCTCAGGATCCGCAATACTATGAAAGACTGATGTTGATCGAAAATCATAAATTTTCTGACATCATCAAGCTAGGAGAAAGGATCGAGGAAGGTATCAAGAATGGTATGGTTACAAACTTTGAAGCTTTGCAAGCCACCAACAAGGCTCTACAGTCCGGTGGTACATCCAAGAAAAGGGACGTAAGTGCCGTAATGGTTGCACAGAGAACCAAATCACCTGTCAAATACCAAACTTACCCAATACCTCCACTTACATATCAGCCCACTCCAAATTTCCAAACACCCGCACCCTCCTACCAAACACCACCGCCTACCCATCAATCGCCTCCACCTCCTACATACCAACCTATTTCACCCAGATATTCCCAGCCCGCACACGTCTACCAAGCTTACAACACTCAACAATCCCACTATCAATCAACTCCCCCTCGCCAAAACTTTCCTAGACCCCGACCAAATTTCGACCGCAGACCTCCCAAACAGTATACTGCCATTGCTGAACCAATCGACCAGCTGTATGAAAGGCTCAAAGCTACTGGTTACGTCACCCCTATTCCTGCTATAACCCCTGAAAACCCTTCCCAATGGGTCAACCCAAATAAAACATGTGCATACCATTCTGGAATGAAAGGGCATACCATTGATGAATGCCGCTCTCTAAAGGATAAGATCCAGACTTTGATTGACAACAAGATCATCGTGGCAAAGGAGCCAGCCCCGAATGTCCGCAATAACCCTCTACCATACCACAAGGGTGGAGGTGTCCATATGATTGAAATAGAGGATGATTGGGATCCCAAGGGATCAATAGGTTTGATCACCGAAGGCGACGATCCAAAGAAACCAACAGTCACCCTTAACCCGATTGTAGTCCAGATTCAGCCTTCTGAAGATGCCGAGGTGAAAATGTCCATACCACTTGAGTTTGAAACACCGGCCTCTAAAAAGACGCCAACACCAATTGAGGGCGAGTTTGGGTCCCCAAAGGCGCTTGAGCCATTTGAAGTTGATGTATTACCTTCCAAAGAAAGGGTGCCCATTCCAATAGCAATGACAGTCGTAACGCCATTCCACACGAAAGCCATACCATGGGACTACACAGCCGAGGCAAGAAGGAAGGGGAAAGACAAGTTCGGAGAAACGGTTGCGGCACAGGGTATGACAAGAACCGGCAGGGTTTATACTCCGGAACACTTGGCTAAGTCAAATAAGCAGACCTCTAGGCGACAAGCCATCACTGAAACCGGGCTCGATGATCTCTGGAGAAAGATACGAGCAAAGGAATACTCAGTCATTGATCAGTTGAACAAAACACCGGCACAGATATCTATCCTGGCTTTGCTACAGAGTTCCGATGCACACAAGAATGCCTTGTTAAGAGTGCTCAGTGAGGCATATGTACCAAGCAATATCACTGGAGGAGAAATGGCAAACATGGTAGGTCAGGTATTGGAAAGTCAAAAAATCACTTTTCATGAAGATGAGCTACCACCAGAAGGGTAGAGTCACAACAATGCATTGCACATCACCGTGCAGTGCGAAGGTTATTTTGTCACCAGAATCCTGATTGATGGAGGGTCCAGCCTCAACATTTGTCCATTAGTAACTCTCAGAACATTGGAAAAGAGCCTGCATGAGATCAAGGATGGAGCCATCAACGTCAAAGCTTTCGACGGTTCCCGAAGGTCCACTATTGGGGAAATTAGCTTATGTCTGCAAATGGGGCCTACTTGGTTTGATGTTGATTTTCAAGTGATAGACGTGCCGCATCTTACAACCTATTCTGAGGAGACCATAGATTCATGCCGCCGGGGCCGTAGCATCCACACTACATTAGGCAGTGAAGTTTGAGTGGAATCACCAGGAGGTGATCATTCATGGCGACCATAGCAATCCCATATACAGACCATCCTAGCAATCGGAGGAAGAAGAAGGATAGGCGGAGAAACTTACCCCCACATCAAATGAGTCAACGCCGTCGATAAAGATAAGTGGTGGATAACAAAATTGAAAGCATATTGAACTGGAGTGGGTATGAACCTGGCAAGGGACTTGGCAAGAATCTCCAAGGAATCGCTAAGCCTATCAAGCTCAAGAAACATGGCACCACCTTCGGATTGGGATATGAGCATACCTGGAAGGAATTCAATGAATGGTCGCCACCCTGGCGCGGCCCTTACTATCCGTTGGAACAACAAATACCTCGCTTAGAGCAAACTTTCCAGCTAGCCGATGTTATATATGGGTCAGAAGAAGAGGAAGCACTAGCAGCAATGAGGAACTTGTTCCTAGAAGATAATGACATGGATTGCTGTGTTATTTTCGAGGAGGAGGGGGAGGAAGGCCCTTCCATACAGGCTGTAAGCGGAGGAGCATGCCTCAACAACTGGACTGTCAGAACCACCAGAGCCCGGCGTGCCTCGGGGTAGCAAGGCTGAACAAGTACCATGCATTATTTTATTTTACTAGCTTATTTTCCTTTCGCATTTTATTTTTTGCAAGAAAGAGCTCCGATGTTTAAAACATTTATGGAATTTATCAAAAGCAATTCGGTTTTCTTATAAATCTTACTCCTATTATTTTCTCTCATTACT
The DNA here is from genome assembly GCF_001879085.1 of Nicotiana attenuata. Classification (NCBI taxonomy): domain Eukaryota; kingdom Viridiplantae; phylum Streptophyta; class Magnoliopsida; order Solanales; family Solanaceae; genus Nicotiana; species Nicotiana attenuata. Next base: position 874 of record NW_017672222.1, on the reverse strand, counting down.
TTACTTATACAACATTAATATTACTTATCTTGATGAAACGATGACTGTGACTTGCAACGAGACAACGCAACAAACGGATATAGATTCAGAGGAATATGATATACCGGAAGAAATTGTTAAAGAAGTTGAGAATTTTGAGAATAGACCTAAGTCCAACCTGGACGAGACCGAAATCATCAACCTGGGAGATGCAGGAAACATTAAAGAAACACGAATCAACATTCACTATCAGAGAAGGAAAAATGTACAGAGTTTTTGAGAGAGTATGAGGACATATTTGCCTGGTCGTACGACGGCATGATTGGTCTGAGTACATCTATTGTGGCTCACAAATTGCCGACTGATCCAACCTGTCCGCCAGTAAAGCAGAAGCTCAGAAAGTTCAAGCCAGATATGAGTTTGAAAATCAAGGAAGGGGTCACTAAGCAAGTCAAAGCTAAGGTTCTCAGGGTAGTAGAGTATCCGACATGGTTATCCAACATTGTGCTAGTACCGAAGAAGGATGGGAAGGTCAGAGTCTGTGTCGACTACCGGGATCTCAACCGGGCCAGTCCAAAAGATGACTTCCCCTTGCCGAATATACACATCTTGATTGACAACTGCGCCAAGCATGAGCTACAGTCATTTGTTGATTGTTTTGCTGGGTACTATCAGATATGGATGGATGCAGAGGATGCTGAGAAAACAACTTTCATTATGCCATGGGGGATGTATTACTATAAGATGATGCCGTTTGGATTAAAGAATGCAGGGGCCACCTACATGAGGGCCATGACCACCATTTTTCACGACATGATACACAAGGAGATCGAAGTGTATGTAGACGACGTCATCATTAAGTCCAAGAAAGCCGCTGATCACATGGAAGATTTGA
>NW_017672221.1:207734-208383 GCF_001879085.1 Nicotiana attenuata | reverse complement strand
GCGCTTATTATTTTTCTATCGTTTACTTTATTTACACAGCATTACTATTACTTATCTTGATGAACCGACGATTGTGACTTGCAATGAGACAACGCAACAAACGGATATAAACTCAGAAGAGGATGATATACCAGAAGAGGTTGTTAAAGAAGTTGAGAACTTTGACAATAGGCCTAAGTCTAACTTGGACGAAACTGAGGTTATCAACTTGGGGGATACAGAGAATGTCAAGGAAACGCGCATCAGTGTTCATCTATCACCATCAGAAAAGGAAAAATACACAGAGTTTCTAAGGGAATATGAGGACATATTCGCCTGGTCGTATGATGATATGACTGGTCTCAGCACATCTATTGTAGCCCACAAACTGCCAACGGATCCAGCATGTCCGCCGGTAAAACAGAAGCTCAGGAAGTTCAAGCCTGACATGAGTTTGAAAATCAAGGAAGAAGTCACCAAGCAGGTCAAAGCCAAGGTCCTCAGGGTAGTAGAGTATCCAACATGGTTAGCCAACATTGTGCCGGTGCCGAAGAAGGACGGGAAGGTCAGAGTCTGTGTCGACTACCGGGACCTCAACCGGGCCAGTCCGAAAGACGACTTCCCCTTGCCAAACATACATATTCTGATTGACAACTACGCCAAGCACGAG
>NW_017672221.1:202619-203617 GCF_001879085.1 Nicotiana attenuata | reverse complement strand
GCACTGCATAACGGCTACCTTTCTGCCTTCCGAGACTAAGCATTGTCTCCATCTGCATTTTGCATTGCATAAGGCTACCATCCTGCCTTCCGAGACTAAGCATTGTCTCCATCTCCATTCTTCTGCATTGCATAAGGCTACCATTCTACCTTCCGAGGTTAAGCTCTACCTCCATCCACATAGCTAAAAGATCGCCAAACCTTTCTTAAATCCTGCATGGCTGAAATATCGCCACTTTATCTCTTGCATTTCATGGGCTGAAAGATCGCCACCAACTGCATTTCATGGGCTGAAATATCGCCAAATACCGCATTGCATGGGCTGAAAGATCGCCAAATTATCTGAGGGCGTCATTGTTCGGAGGCACCATTTACATAGCCCGAGAACACCATGTAATGGCCTGAAGATCCCTTCTTTATCTTTTGCATATCATTATTCAAAGGCATCATGGTTCGAAGGCATCATCCTCATAGCCCGAGAACATCATTTCATAGCCTGCGAATCCTTTATTATACGCTTCATGGCCCGGGACATCATGGTCTGAGGACGTCATCCTAACCGTCCAAAGACAACATTCATGGTCCGACGGGAACTTGCATCACGTTTAAATTTGCGCACGACATATGTTTGAATTGCTAACTTGCAGGTACACCGGCCAGTAACGGCCGTCACAGCAGGAGCGATCCCGCTCCGATTCCCGCAGCCTATCAATCCCTGACCATCCTTCCCAACCTGAATATCGCGTCCGTCTTCCGAAATCTCCATCGGCACGTTCCACCGACGGATTCCCGAACTACATATGGCCTGATTCCTGTAAGACCAGGGATATGTAGGCACTCAGGAGCCAGAGCTCGGTCAAAATTCTTCAAATCGATTCATTCGGTCAAAATCGGCCATCATATCTTTACCCGACAACTCTTTCATCCTTCTCAAGTAACGAGGGGCAGCTGTTGATACCCAATTTTTCCCTACTGTATTTTTATTATACTCAAACTAGT
>NW_017672221.1:189496-199659 GCF_001879085.1 Nicotiana attenuata | reverse complement strand
TTAGGACATGCATTTCATATGTTAGAAATCCTGTTTTAGGTCTTTTATTCTCAGCATATTATTGTACTCACTTCGTAATCTTAATTATTAACAAATTGTCATTACTGCATTAGCATAGTAGAGATCATGTTTTAGGAACTTTTCTGTGCATTAGACATCCTGCTGCTTAGAGTTTTATACTTATCTGGATTGCAATTGTCAAAACGCCTATTAGCATGCTTAATCCAATAATACAAGTACTATGCGTATCCTTTCTTTTTAAATCAGAATCAAATATGCATGTCCACTCTTTAAGACAATCAGACAATGTATATGACGCCTAGGCAAACTTTAGGCCTAATAAGAATTGATTAATCATGTGGTTACCAGTTTAAGACTAATTAGCCTCTTTTAATTTTGAACTCTGTTGCTCCCATTCTTATTTTTGATTCTCTGAATTTCACTCTAGTTTACTTAACTCTCGCCCTACTTTGAAATGATCTCGAAATTGTGTATCTGTTCTACTATGTTTTCTACTAGGTTACCCTCTTCTGCCCAAAATCGTGCTATTATTTTCAAAGTATTTATCCTACGTCTCGTCAAGTTAATGTATCTCCATGCCTTTACTCTATTTACAAAGAATGTTTTAACGATTTTATCCATCTTTTCACTAACTCCTAAACTGCTGTATACTTCTAAATCCTACTACTGTCCCAAGTCGTATTTCTAAAAACCGAGCATTTTTTCAATTCACTTAGTCTTAATTAAGCTTCTGCTTTCACTGAAACTCACTGTTTTATTTCAACATTCCGGCTTTTAAAACTCTTGTCTTTGAGACCTTAAATGTGTTTGAGACGTGCTAATTATGAGTTCACTTGTGGAGGGATCTGTGAGCCTCTATGTGCCTTTGTATGTTCCCCTTATGTGCAGTCCTATTTGTTATGTATGCCGCTTAGCATTTTTGCCTTTAAACTTAAGGGTTCAGCCTAGTCCCCACCATGTAGGAATAGTGGTCCTAAATACCCTCCAGGACTTATAGGACGAGACGGGTAATAGCACGCAATAAGTATTCGTGACCAACTCACGCATTTAATAACCTTTATGGGGTGGGAAGGGTAGAATATGGATATGATGACCACGCGATAACACCACGTGTATAAATGGTTAGCGGGTGTTGTGTGGGGTGATCCATATTGATTATAAACCTAGGACCCCCTTTCCCTTTATTTTTTTTCATTTATTGTTTAAATCTTTTCTTGAAACTTCTGCCCTCTTTATCTCTCCTCAAATTTCCATTTTACTTGCAATATTATGTGAAAACTCCCTCTATTTGAACCCTTATTTGCTTACTTGTTAAGTGAAGTCACAATTGTAACATGGCCGAGAACCACACTAGTGGATCTTGGGGGGTGCCTAACACCTTCCCCTCGAGATAATTTCTAGCCCTTACCCAAACTCTGATTTTCAAACTCAAAAACCCTTTTTTTGTGTCCTAATGCACTTAATCATTAGGTGGCAACTCTTCAAATTCCAAAACAAAACCCAAATCCCAAAAGGGAAAAGAGTTGTCCTCCAAATGTCGTAAACCCGATTTCGCCTTTAAGAAGAAAAAAGGGGCATCGACAAACACAACTCTCAAATGCTCCGCGTGCTCCTCCAGACTACGCGAGTACACCAGAATATCATCAATGAATACAATAACGAACGAGTCGAGATAAGGCCGAAACACTGTGTTCATCAAATGCATGAATGTTGCTGGGACACTGGTCAGCCCAAAAGACATCACAAGGAACTCATAATGACCATATCGGGTCCTGAAAGTTGTCTTAAGAATATCCGAGTCCCTGATCTTCAACTGGTGATACCCTGAATGGAGATCAATCTTGGAGAACACTCTCGCCCCCTAAAGCTGGTCGAATAAATCATCAATGCGAGGCAAAGGATACTTATTTTTGACTGTAACTTTGTTCAACTGCCTGTAATCAATGCACATTCTCATCGTGCCATCCTTCTTCTTCACAAATATAACAGACGCACCCCAAGGCGACACACTAGGCCGAATGAACCCCTTATCAAGGAGTTCCTGAAGCTGCTCCTTCAACTCTTTCAACTCCGTCGGTGCCATACGATACGGTGGAATAGAAATGGGCTGAGTGCCCGGCACCAAATCAATACCAAAGTCAATATCCCTGTCCGGTGGCATGCCCAGCAGGTCTGCAGGAAACACGTCAGGAAAATCCCTCACTACAGGAATAGAATCAATACTAAGAGTCTCTGAATTGACACCCCTCACAAAGGCTAAGTACGAAAGACAACCTTTCCCAACCATCCCCTGGGCCTTCAGAAATGAAATCACTCTACTGGGAACAAAATCGGTCGAACCTCGCCACTCAATCCGTAGCACACCCGGCATAGCCAACGTCACTGTCTTAGCATGACAGTCCAGAATAGCACGACACGGAGATAACCAATCCATGCCCAATATCACATCAAAGTCGACCATACTGAGCAACAAGAGATCCACTCGGGTATCCAAACCCCCAATAGTCACCACACACGACCGATATACTCGGTCCACAACAATAGTATCGCCCACCGGAGTAGATACACGAACAGATGAAACAAGAGACTCACGGGGCGTATCCAAATAACGAGCAAAATATGATGACACATATGAAAAAGTGGAACCAGGATCAAATAACACAGATGCATCTCTGTGGCAAACTGAGACAATACCTGTAATAACAACATTTGAAGCAGTAGCATCTGGTCTGGCTGGGAGTGCATAGAAACGGGCCTGACCACCACCTGATCGACCTCCCCCTCTGTGGCGACCCCTAGCTGACTGACCCCCACCCCTAGCTGCCTGAGCGGGTGGTGAAGTAACTGGAGCTGAAGTCGAGGGTTGACTCCTCTAGTGCGATGGACCCTCAAGAAGACGAGGACACTGCCTCCTCATGTGTCCAAACTCTCCACACTCGTAATAACTCCCTGGTGCGGGGAACGGGGACTGAAGGGAACCCCTGGCACTGGAATGACCAGTAGAAGGACCTGGCATGGAAGATCCCTGAACTGATGGAGCACGAGACGAACTCTGGGCTGGTAGGGCGCTAAGTGATGAATGGCCCTGATGAGAACCGTGAGAACCATGGACCGAAGATGCCCCACGATGAACTGGGCGAGCTGACTGAGCATGTCCGAATAGACGGCCTCTGCCGTGCTGAAACTGACCCCTCGAAGGAGCTCGACCAAAACTACCAGATCCCCGAGGCTTCTTGGCCTCCCTCTCATCTCGCTCCTGGCGACGAACTGACTCAATCTCGCGAGTGATATCAACAACCTCCTCAAAAGTAGCACCTGACACCCTCTCCCTGGTCATGAGAATCCGAAGCTGATATGTGAGGCCATCAACGAACCTCTTGATCCTCTCTCTATCAGTAGGAACCAACCAAACAGCATGACGAGGTAACTCCGAGAACCTCATCTCATACTGCGTCACAGTCATATCTCCCTGGCGCAACTGCTCGAACTGCCTGCGCAGCTCCTCTCTGCGAGACTGTGGCACATACTTCTCCAAAATAAGAACGGAGAACTGCTGCCAGGTAAGGGGCGCTGCATCAACAGGCCTACGCCTCTCATAAGCCTCCTACCAAGTAAAGGAAGCTCCAGAAAACTGAAAAATAGTAAATGTGACCCCACTGGTCTCTAGAATACCCGCTGTACGAAGAATCCTCTGACACTTGTCCAAGAAACCCTGGGCATCTTCTCCCTCTGTACCACTGAAAGTCGGAGGCTGAAGTTTACCAAACCTCTCCAATCGACGCTTCTCGTCGTCTAACTGGTACCACATAATCCTGGGCTGGTGCAACCGGCTGGGCTGGAGGAGTCCCTGGTGTCTGAAGTCCCTGCACTACCTGCTCAGGTGTGCGAGCAGCGGGAGTCTGAGTACCTCCCCCGGCTTGAGAAGTAGCTGCGACCGTAGTAACTGAGACCGCCTGAGCCAGGCCAGTGCACACTGATAGAATCTGAGCTAGGGCCTCCTGAAGGCCTGGAATCACGATAGGCACAGCCGGTGCCTGAGCTGGTGCTGTTGGAGCGTCCCCAACTGAGACCTGATCATGAACTGGTGCGGCTAGTGGATCTACATGTACTGCCCTAGCTGCTCTGCGGGCTACACCCCTGCCCCTACCACGGCCTCGACCGCGACCTCGGCCTCTAGTGGCCCCAACTGGTGGTACTGGTGGGCGTCCGTCCTGACCTGTAGCACGTGTCCTCACCATCAGTGAGAGAATAGAATAACAGAAGTTTAGTACCAGAATCAACAGATTCGCACGACAGGAATTTCAAGAATGTGAAGTTTTTCCTAAAGGTTCTGCAGCCTCCCGAGGATAAGTACAGATGTTTCCGTACCGATCCACGAGACTCTACTAAACCGGCTCATGACCCGTGAGATAATTGTAACTTAGGCTCTGATACCAACTTGTCATGACCCCAATTACCCCGGTCGTGATGGCGCCTATCACAGTACTAGGCCAGCCCAAAAACAACACGAACAATATGGAGATCATTTATAAATTCACTTTTCTAGACAGATTAAGTCTCAAAGCTTTCAATTTATTAAATATTAAAGAAATATGCGGAATAAGTACGAAAATATATCAACACAGCCCGAATTTGGTGTCACTAGTCACGAGCCTCTAAATACAACCCAACACTGTCTAATTAATACATAACAAGTCTGAAAATACAAAATACTAGAATAGGAAGGAGAAAGGCAGGGTTGCGAACGCCGTGCAGCTACCTCGCGATCTCCGAATAGACTCTGAGAGTGCTGGAAGCTCTCACTCTGATGCTCGGGCACCTGGATCTGCACACAAGGTGCAGGGAGTAACGTGAGTACGCCAACTCAGTAAGTAACTATATAAAGTCTGAGTGCAGTGACGAGCATTTAAAATCATTTATTCAACATTTTTCAACCGAGGCTCAGTATAAAAGAAGAGTGAAAGCAGCAAAATGTCAGAAACAAGCCCCTCGGGCAAGGTATCACTCATAAGTATAGCCTCTCGGGCAAGCCTCTCAGTCGCTCGTCAATCAGTACTCACACTCAGCACTCCAACTCAATAGATATCTCATAATAATAGTAACCGCTACGACGTGCAGCCCGATCCGTAATATATAGCCGACTACGCTCACTGGGGGTGTACAGACTCCGGAGGGTCTCCTACAGCCCAAGCGTCATATCGCTACGGCGCACAACCCGATCCAATATATCGCTGCGGCGTGCAACCTGATCTATATATATAGATATCGCTGCGGCGTGCAGCCCGATCCATAAATATATAAGTATCGCTGCGGCATGCAGCCCGATCCATAATATATATAATATAATACTCACCATCCGATCCTCGACCTCTCTCTCAGTCATTAACCTCACAACCACTCGGGCATTTCAGTAAGAATCAGGAAAACTCAGCCCAAAAAGTTTTTACATATTAAAAATAGAGTAATGAAACCGAATCAACAATAAACAGGTAATATCGTGACTGAGGATATGCTTTCAAATCAAAACAGTGTGAGGAAAGATAGTAAAATACCCCTAAGGGTCTAAATAGTTCGGCACAAGGGCCCCAAACACGGCATTCAGCCCAAGTTAACAAACCAATTTCTAAAACACATGGATATCATATACAATATATCAAAATATGCCACTATACAGTCGCCGCGGGACGGACCAAGTCACAACCCCTACGGGTGCACGCCCACTCGCCCGTCACCTAGCACGTGTGTCGCCTCATTTATCAAACAGTACGAAATTCTGGGGTTCATACCCTCAGGTCTAGATTTACAATCGTTACTTACCCCAAACCGGGTGAAATACTACTCCGCGACGCCCTTGCCTCTCGACTCAGCCTCAACTCGCGTCGAATCTATCCAAAATTAGAATCATAACGTCAATATATGATAAGGGAACGAAGCCCATGCGAAAATAATCAAATATTATCAAAAATCCCGAAATTGGTCAAACCCGACCCCCGGGCCCACGTCTCGGAATCCGATAAAAATCACATCAATAGAATCCTTATCCTCCCACGAGTCCATACATACCAATAACATAAAAATCCGACCACAAACGACCCCTCAAATCTCTAAATCAAGGTCTCTAATTTCAAGCCCCAATCCCCCAATTTTCTTCCTTAATTTTCACTAATACCATGATTAAACAATGAAAAAAAATGATCATAAACACAAGTAATGAAGCTTAAGAAGCTTACCCAACTGAAACCCTTCGATTCTCTTGAAAAATCATTGCCCTAGCTCTCTTCCCGTCTTCAAAAATGGAGAAACTTAGCAAATTTTGCGAGGAGGACCTTTTTATACCTTCTGGCCCAGGGATTCCGCACCTACGGCCCTTTTATTGCTTCTGCGGTACCGCTTATGCGGTCTAGCCATCCGCATCTGCGATTTCCACTTAAAGTCCTGGGACCGCACTTGCGCCTCAACTACCGCACCTGCGGTCTCGCAGGTGTGTTCAACCTTCCGCACCTGCGACTTCTGGTCTTCTAGCTCATGGCCGCATCTGCGGCCGCTCTAACGCTTCTGCGATCTCGCACCTGCGGTGCCCAATCCGCAGGTGCGGTTATGAGAGAGGCAGCTGCTGAAGCTGCTCACTTCCAAAACCAGACTTTTCCGGTGATCTTCCTAATTCATCCCGAGGCCCCTGGGACCTCAACCAAAATTACAAACAAGTCACATAACACTATTCAAATTTATAACAACCTTCGGAACCCTCAAAACAACATCGAACCATCAAAACACCCTCGGATTCAAGCCTAAGGTTTCCAAAACTTCCAAATTCTGCTTTCGATCAAAAAGTCTATCAAACCTCGTTCGAATAACTGAATTATTGCACACACGTCCCAAATGACATAACGGACCTACTCCAATTTCCGGAATTCCATTCCGACCCCTATATCAAAATCTCCACTACCAACCGGAAAACGCCAAAACTCCAGTTTAGCCAATTCAAGCCTAAATCTACCACGGACCTCCAAAATACATTCAGATCACACTCCTAAGTCCCAAATCACCTAACAAAGCTATCCAAACCATAAAAACCAAATTCCGAGATCGTTTACAAACAAGTCAACTTCCGGTTGACTTTTCCAACTAAAAGGCCAACTTAAGAGACTAAGTGTCTCATTTCTCTACAAAACCACTCCGAATCCAAGCTAACCAACACGATGCAATGAAATACAGCCGAACAACGTATAAAGAAGCAGAAATGGGGGAAACGGAGCGGTAACTCATGAAACGACCGGCCGGGTTGTTACACTATTCTTCTACTGTGCCTTTCTTTTAAGATATTTTACATTGAGAAAGAGTTACTTTATACGTTTCACCTTCTAAAAAGAAGTATCTTTTATACAAATCAAAATCTGTAACATTAAAGTGCTAGATGTTTTTAGAGTTTATTTTCTGTATTCCTTAAATAAGTTATACTTTCAGGAATACAAGTCTGCTGCACAATACAACTATGATCTTGGCTGAAGATTGAAGAGAGTATGGAAGTGGAGGTTCCCAAGATTTAGGCTGCATAGGGTCCCATTTTCTGGTGAGTTGCACTGCTGCTGGAAATCCTTATTGATTTCTTTATGTTTTTGCTCTATAACATATTTTAATGAAGTTAACTCTGTGGTAGGGAGTGAAAGCTGCAACTGCCAAAGCTTTGAGAATATTCCCTATAGCGAAGGCAGTAACGAGAATTGTGCCTCTTATGTTTAAATGGTGATGAGCATACAGAAACCGTGAAAATTGCTATATTGGATTATGCCTATGTCTAAACAGTGAATGTATTTGTTTTTTTTTTCTTCTCTTTTTTCTCTTTCGGTAAAGCGACTTGCATTCCAGATTTGGACAGGAGTTGAGCACACCTTTTAGAGCGATAGGCTGTGACTTGGTTAAGGCTCCTCAATACATTGATGGCTAAGCTATTGTTCTGTTGCGCATGTTCATGATATTTACACATCCAAATTTTAACTATTTCCTACGATATCTCATCACATATTAAAGGGGTTGTTTCTTTTTCTCAGTACTATTTGCCATTTGCCATTATTCTTGATGATACAATGAATTTGTTGGATTTTATAATGTTGAAGTTATTTGAGAAGGTAATAGTGAACAAGAGTTGTTAGAAGTTTAGTTTATGGCTATTCATGTTGGGCCCATGCTTTTGCACGGGCTACACCCCACTAATATATATATATATATATATATATATATATATATATATATATATATATATATATATATATATATATATATATATATACACACACACACTAGATGAGGAAAGACCCGTATACTGGTCCAAGATTGTAATCTTAAAATTGTTGTCTGTCGGTGCTCAATTAATTTTTTGATAAATAAATCTATCATTGTTATATCCATTTAATAACTGTAGAGAACGATATTGGGGATCATAATTTATAATTAATTTATTTTAATAATTTACAAAAATTAAACTATAAATTATAACCTGCTTAAGTTGCTCCAATCATTAACATAAAAAGACTATGTGCTATAATACTCATTTTAATATCAATGTCAAATATAAACATCAAATTGTAAAATTGACTTAATGGTATTGTTTCCCCACTATATTTGAATTTTTAATAAGATAATACATTAAAGGTACAAGTGTAATTTATATTAACAATTTTTCTACAGTAAAAAATTTACCGATCTATTTGTAAACTAATTTTGAATACATCCAATTTGGTCTTGCAAGTGTTTCAATAGTGGGAACAATCAGCTACCTGATGAAAGTTAAAACGAACAACATCATTCTTTACAATACGAGAAAAGTTCAAAAAAAACTTATGATTTTACTTTATGTCTTGTATACAACAAAATCAAGAGAAATTTTTAGTATAGTCAACAAAGAGAACTTCCAAGGGGGCTTGCATCCCTAAAGAGGTAATTTACTACTTCAAACAAAGAGAACCAACTACACTAAATAAATATTAACATGATATAAATTGTAGTAATTTAATATAGTAGTTCAAATTATATTTTATTATAACTCGATTAAAATGATGTTACTGGTGATAAGATAATAAATATCTGATAGAAGTCTATATAAATTATAGGGATTTTTATATTCTTAATTAAGGATATAAGAGAAACGTTTTTATTTTTTCTATAGATTTATCATATGTTAATTTTTATAATGAAATAATATAAAATATTTTAAAACAATTTATAGATTGTTGAAAACTTATCATGGAAGAATGGAGTTCAAACCATATAAATCAAATTTTCACATCACTTAAGTACATAAGAGATGACCTCCTAGAACAGATGAACAAATATCATCACTTAAATTAACTTTTAAGGTTTAACAAACTATAGTTTTTAAAATTACTTTTGAATATAAAACTTTTAGGTTTGAAATCGCCTTCAAATAGTGTGAATACCTGAAAACCTTTTAAATTTATTTTTTAAATTGTGTTAAAATAGTGTGGGTAAGTATGAAAATCTTGTAAATATTTATCTATATTTCTTTTTGTTGCTTTATTATTTAAATATTAGATTTTCTTTTTCTGTGAAAACTTTTAGTTGACTAAAACAAAAATTAATAATTTTATCAAATGAGAAAAAATATTCAAAATTAGTATTTGCATGGAGTAACTCTATGCAAAAGTAGTCTAATTTACATTACATTTAAATTTTTAAAGGAGTAATGTGGTCAAGGGAATGTGGGGTCCACGTATATCAAGGAGGACACAATTTGCATTTAAGAAATACAAACAATACAATAATTTTTTCGAAATGATATATATGCCCTTGGTTGACCATCTTTCCTTTTATATATATATATATATATATATATATATATATATGGGAAGAATGTGTATGAACACAGCTGTACCAAGTTGTAAACAAAATATTTCCTGAGATGTATTTTTATTGGGGCGAACACAACTCATGAGCATAAATGTTTAGTCGTGTCTCCTATTACCATTTCTTCATTTTTCTCATTCCAACGCTCTCTATTCTTACCATTTTTCTATGTCCCTCCCCGCAGGGGTACGACAAATTTTTCCCAAGAAAACCCCAAAGTATATAACCCCCAATTTTATATATATATATATATATATATATATATATATATATATATATAT
>NW_017672221.1:160211-189476 GCF_001879085.1 Nicotiana attenuata | reverse complement strand
TATATATATATATCCTAGACTCATGCTTGAACCACCAACTTGGATTTCTATCAAAATTCTAAAAATGTTGAATAATTTTTCCTCTATTTTTATTTACCATTTTAAAGCCTATTGTTCTTCCTCATTCGGCATGCAAATAGATGGTGTGTTTTTCTTGGTTCATTATCGTCTAGCAGTTTTCGTTTGCAATTCCTAACTTAAACGGAGGTAAACTGCTCTTTTCTGTTAGAACCAAGTTGGAGAAGAAGAAAACTTCGATTATTACATGAATGTCTAATAGTTGTTTAATGATTTCATAGATCTGCTACTCTTTTTTTTTGTGTTATAGTGGAAGTATCGCTGTCACGACCCAAAATCTAACCTTGGTCGTGATGGCGCCTATCGTGTTACAAGACAAAGTCAATTCCCAAAATTACTACTAATCTGATTATAAGAATTTAATAAAATATTTCTAATAATTTAATTCCTGATAAACTAAACCAACTCTAAATATAAAAATATAAAATACGGAAACGAGTCCCAAACATCGTGGTGTCACTAAGTCATGAGCGTCTAAAACTATGAACTAAGAAATATAATTGTCTAAAATAAGAAATGACAAGAGGAGTAACAAGGTCCTGCGAACACTGGCAGCTACCTTGCAGTCTCCAATTAAAGCGCACTAAAATCAGCGAACTCACCTGGATCTGCACATAAAGTGCAGGGTGTAGTATGAGTACAACCACCTCAGTAGTAACAGAAATAACTAAGGAACTGAGCAGTAGTGACGAGCTGAGCAAAATAGTCCAATTATTTATTTTTCACAATTTTAAAAATAACAGGAATAAACAGGTAAATTCCATAAGTCAATAAATGCCAAAAAGAAATTTAACAGATAAATGCAGCAACATCGAAAGTAAATGCAACCTCACAGCAATGTCACTCCATTACTCAGCACTCGCACTCGGCACTCAACACTTAACACTCAACACTCTGCGCTCACTGGGGGTGTGTACAGACTCCGGAGGGGCTCCCAAAGCCCAAGCGCTAAGCACGAACAACTCACGTACCACCATATCAATACCTGGATCCGCACGGTCAACTCACGTGCTACGCGGACAACTCACGCGCTATGGTATCAATACCTGGACCCGCACGGTCAACTCAGTGCTACGCGGATAACTCACACGCTATGGTATTAATATCCTCGCAACCAGGCCCTCGGCCTCACTCAGTCATGTACCTCACTAGCCTTACCATCATCAACAAATAAGGGCACACATCCCACATCAAGTATCACAACATATTAGCAAATAATAGAGACTGCGGTAAATATGTACAATAATTTCTATGACTAAGTACAAATAATGTGAGCATGAATAAAGTCTAAGCATGATCTCTAACATGAAGGCAAATAAATTCAACAACAAGTAAACACATAACCATAGATAATAGCTATTAGGCCTCACAGCCTCACGGGACGGACCAAGCCTCAATCCCTCGCGGTGCACACCCACACGCCTGTCACCTAGCGCGGGTATCACCATCACATGATATCAATTTCTCCGGGTTTATACCCTCAAAGCCAGAGTTAAAACTGTTACTTACCTCAATAGCGCAAAATTCTACTCCGTAATGCCCTCGTCCCTCGACTCGCTCCAAAAGCTTTGAATCTAAGCATAATTATAATACTACTATCAACATAGTCTAAAGAATTGAATTACACAATAAAAATAACAAAAACATGCCAAAAATCCGAAATCGGCCAAAACTCGGCCCCCGGGCCCACGTCTCGGAATCAGTCAAAAATGGCAGAATAATAATCCTCGTCCTCTCCCGAGTCTAACCATATAAAATTTGTCAAAATCGGACTCCGTTTGGTCCCTCAAATCCTCACTTAAAACTCTCCAAAACTCAAACCCTAACTCCCTCAATTTCACTTTGAAATCATCAATCAAATCCCAAAAACGAAGATGGATTCATAAATTATAATCAAAATCGAGTAGAGAACACTTACCTCAATCCATATTGTGAAAATCGCCTCCAAAATCGCCCAAATCCGAGCTCCCCAACTCAAAATATGACCGAATGAACAAACCCTAGTTTTGTATATTTTTCTACCAGCTATTCTGCCTCGTTTCTCGAGCCAAACGATCCCGAAACTCGTATTTTATGCCTCCAATAGATTCCTTGTGAAATTGTAGTCAAGTTAGGCTTTTGAATCACTCAATTTGACCTTATAACGAAGGAGATATGTAGGTTTTAATATTTGCAAATAGTGCAGATTTTTAAATACGCTGCTAGTGGCAATTTCGTAATTACTCTGAAAAAAATCTGGCAACCTAATTTTTAGTAAAATGACCATAAAATCCTCATACGATGTCCAAATTCGATGATTCTTTTTTGCTACAGGTCCGTAATTACAATATGGATCTAATGCTTCAATCAAAAAAAGAAATCGGAGCTCATTTGTTTAATATGATATCATTTATGCTTGAAGAAACGGCGTCGAAACATAAGAAAAACGAGCGCAACACAACCCAAACTTATTTAAAACTCATCCGAGGCCCTCGGGACCTCAACCAACAATTCCAATAAGTCATATATCACTATCCGAACTTAGTCAAACCTCCGAAACACCCAAAACAACACCAAAATACCAAATCAACCTCGAATTCAAGCCTAACAACTTCTAAACTTCCAACTTTTGTCAATTCAAGCCTAATTCTACCACGGACCTCCAAATTATATTCCGGACACACTCCTAAGTCTAAAATCATCCAACAAAGCTAATCGAATCATAAAAATCCAAATCCGAATTCATTTACTCATAAGTCTACTTCCGGTTGACTTTTCTAACTTAGCTTTCTAATTAAGAGACTAAGTGTTCATTTCACTCCAGAACTACTCCGAACCCAAACCTACCAACTCGATACAACTCAACACAGCTGAACAACATATAAATAAGCATAGATGGGGGAAATGTGGCTATAACTCTCAGAACGAACGATCGGGTCGTTACAATCGCCTAATGACTTAAGCTAATCTAATGCAATATAGCTAACTTAAGCATACTACTCTTTTTAGATATATTCCTGTAAATTAATTTCAATTGACCTTAATACACGATGTACTGATTGGTTGTTGGAGCTGTATTACTAGACGCCATGGCTGACAGAGCAATAGAGGAAGAAGAAGAAGAAGAGACAAGAGATATAACCTAACTTTGGTCTTAACGAAGCAAATGAAGACTTTGGTCAAAGGCTTTTTTATTTTCTCTTTAAATCAAGACTGCATATCAGCCGTCCAAGTGCAAGGTCCATCTAAAGATCAAGACCATCCATCAAAATATGTTTGATATAATTAGCACTATCTGATTTTATACAGCTGTCCATTTTAGTGCTTGCACAACACGTGAGTGAGTGTAAATATTCAGCTAGGAAGTTATAGATGTACAAATAGCAATAGGACACATGTAAAGTAGAGTAACAGATTTTGATTCTTTTATTTTGTATATATACATGTAAAGATAGGGAATGAAATATACAAAAAATTCTTCTTCAACTTTTCTCCTAAATATTCCTTCATGGTATCAGAGCAGTGAATGCTCGATCCTTCAAATCTTCTTCATCTTCATTCTTCATCATCACATCAATCCTAAATCATGGGTGATAACACTCAAGCAACAGTAGGCCAAACCACCAATGCTGGAAACAATACCATCGATTCAAACCATGCATATTTTCTTCATTCTTCTGACACGCCAGGAACGTCTCTTGTCAACTCAGCTTTTGATGGAAGAGGATTCCAAGGCTGGAGGAGATCTATACTCATAGCTTTATCTGCCAAAAACAAAATAGAATTTATCAATGGTGCTTGTCCTGCTCCAGCTCTTACTTCTGCAGATTTTCAGGCTTGGAGCAGGTGTAACGACATGGTAACATCTTGGCTGCTTAATTCACTGTCCAAAGACATATGAGATAGTGTTATTTACTCCAAATCTGCTAGAGACCTATGGACTAGCCTTGAACATAGGTTTGGACATTCAAATGGAGCTAAGCTCTATCATCTAAGGAAGGAGTTATCAGGGTTGACACAAGGGAGCAGTGACATAGCAACCTACTTCACAAAGCTTAAGCGACTGTGGGATGAACTAGACTCTCTCAACTGTGATATAAAGTGCAGCTGCCTATGTACATGTGAAGGGAAGCAGAAATTGGAGAAATCAATAGAGGATGAGAGACTTATTGAGTTTTTAATGGGGCTCAATGACAGCTATGGTCAAGCAAGGGGAACCATCTTGTTGATGAACCCTCTACCAACCATCAATCATGCATATTCCCTAGTTTTGCAAGATGAAAGCCAGAAAGAAGCCTTTGCCGACCCACTAATCTCCTCAGACTCTTCATCCTTCATGGTAACAAATCAAAACAACTTTGCACAAAGGGGAATGAGACAGATGCAAAGAACTCAAATACAGTATCAAAAATCAGCAAACCCTAAGTTTGGAAATAGCAATCAAAGGGGAAATATTCAAAGAAACACAACTCTCAAGGGAAGGAAAACCAAATTCAACCCAAATGCAACATGCAGTCATTGCAAGAAAGTAGGGCATACTGTAAATGATTGTAACAGGATTATAGGTTTTCCAGAAGATTTTGAATTCACAAAAGGACATCAAGCACAGGCTAGAAGCAATGGGGTTTTTCAAACTGAAGGAGCAGAACCTGATGGAACCAGTCACAATGAAGCACTCAATCAACACCTTTCACATGATTAGTTCACTCAGTTAGTACAATTAATCAAGCAGGTTAAGGGAGGAGACTCTAGCAACACTGGAACTGACATAAATGCAATTGCTGTTGCTGGTACCATTGCTAGATATTCTGGAACTTGTCTTTCAGTTTTTAATACTAATACATGGATTATTGACTCCGGTGCATCTGAGCACATGTGTTTTGACTCTAATGCCTTTGTTTCTTTGACAGCCCTGTTAGTTCCCCTAAACATAAATCAGCCAAATTCTTTCAAAGTCACTGTAACCCACATAGGAAAAATATCTATTATGCCTAACTTCATTCTGGAAAATGTTTTACATGTACCTAGTTTCAGATACAATCTATTATCTGTTAATAGGTTTTGCTTACAATTTCATTCTATTCTATTCTTCACTTTTAGTCACTGTATGATGCAGGGGCCTTTAGTGAAGAGGGCACAAGTTTTTGGTAAGGCAAGGGATGGACTATACCTTTTGGAGCCAAGTGGAGATAAGTCTAGCACTAGTGGGGAACCAGTTTCAATTTTAAGAAAAAATTCTAATCAGTTGTTAGTTTCTTTTCCTGTTTCAGCAAGTTCAGTTTCAAATGTAAGCCTTTGGCACATTGGGCTAGGGCATTTGCCTTTTTCATCAATGAAACATCTCAGTTTTATTTCTTTGCCTTCTCACTCTGAATGTTTCTGTGAAATTTGTCCTAAAGCTAGGCAAACCAGATCCTCATTTCCCCTAAGTCAAATTAAATCAATAAAGGCATTTGAGTTAATTCATATAGATATTTGGGGACCTTACAAGGAAACAACCTACAATGGTTTCAAGTATTTTTTAACTATTGTTGATGACTATAGCAGGGGAGTCTGGACTTTTCTTATGAGTACCAAAAGCAATGCTTTTGGTCTTCTCAAAAATTTTCTTATCATGGTGGAGAGATAGTTTGGTGTAAAGGTGCAGAAGATAAGATCTGATAATGCCTTTGAGCTTGAGAAAGGCACTCAGGAGGCAGCTTTTCTATTGTCTCAAGGTATATTACATCAAACTTCATGTGTGGCAACCCCTCAACAGAATGGAGTGGTTGAGACGTAGCACAGGCATTTATTAGAAATTGCAAGGGCCCTGTTGTTTCAGTCTAAACTCCCTACTCCTTATTGGGGTGAATGTATCTTGACTGCTACCTATCTAATCAATCGACTGCCTTCTAGGGTTCTCAAAGGAAAGACACCTTACTTCATTCTATTCCAACAGGAACCCTCTTATGATTCTTTGAAGTGCTTTGGTTGTCTTTGTTATGTGTCCACTTTAGCAGCTGGGAGAGGTAAGTTTGATCCAAGGGCCAAACCTTGTGTGTTCTTGGGTTATCCATTGGGGCAGAAAGGATATAAAGTTCTAGAATTGGAGACAAGAAGAGTGATTGTTTCCAGAGATATGTGTTTCTATGAAAATCAGTATCCTTTTGCTTCCACTACCAGACCTATCACTCCTTTTTTTCCTATAGCTACACACCTAGAACAAAATGAAGATTACCTTTCAGAGATGCTGCTACTGACCCAGACATTTCACACTCACCCTCTTTGTCAATACCCTCCTTTCCTAACCCCACCAGCTCAAATCAATTCCCTATAGCCCCTGACACAAGTCCTACTCCATCATATGCCTCATCTCCTATGCCACTTGTTCCTACATATCCTCCTGAAGTAAGGAAGTCTCTAGACCTCATAATCCACCCTCGTATCTCAAAGATTATGTGTGCAACTCAGTTTTTCTCACAGATCTCACACCTTCCTGTTTCATTCCACCCATTCCACCCACTATTTTGCCCTTCACAGCTCTTTCTTCTATAAATCAGTCTCTGCTTAATTCTACTTCCTACTTACTGAACCCTCTTCCTATTCTCAGGCAGTATTACACCCAGGTTGGCAGGAAGCAATGGAAAAGGAATTAAAGGCTTTAGAACTGAACAAAACCTGGGAAATAGTACTACTACCTAAAGGAAAAAGAGCTATACCTTGCAAATGAGTTTATAAGGTAAAATACAAATCTGATGGCTCTTTAGAGAGATTCAAGGATCGTTTGGTTATCCGGGGAGACAGACAAAGAGAAGGAATAGATTTCAATGAGACTTTTTCCCCAGTTGTCAAGATGACAACTATTAGATGCCTGCTTGCTATTGTAGTTAAGAAAGGGTGGCAGGTGTCCCAATTGGACGTGAATAATGCCTTCCTGCATGGGGATTTGCAGGAAGAGGTGTTTATGAAATTCCCTGCTGGGATTACACCACCCTCACCCAATCATGTTTGTCTCTTAAAAAAGTCCCTTTATGGATTGTGGCAAGCCTCAAGGCAATGGTATGCAAGACTCACTGCAACACTGAATTTTAAGGGATATTCTCACTCTCTCAATGATTATTCATTATTTTTTAAAAGGTCAGCAGGCAGGATTACATTTGTTGCAGTATATGTTGATGATCTTTTAATTACAGGGGATGATTTTCTTGAACAAAGAAAGCCTCAAACTTTTCCTTCATTTTGAGTTTCAAATAAAAGATCTAGGGGATGCACATTATTTTTTGGGTTTTGAAATCCTAAGGGAGACACAAGGCATCATTTTGACTCAACGGAAGTTTACCTTAGATCTTTTGTCTGAATTTTATTGTTTGAGCATGAAAGCAGCTCCTTCTCCTTTGGATCCCACTCAGAAATTGAGAGCAGATGTTGGGGTTCCCATCCAAGATCCCACCTTTTACCGTCGACTGTTAGGAAAACTTAATTTCCTAACCCATACTCGACCATACTTGTCCTTTGCAGTGCAATATCTTAGCCAATTCATGCAGACCCCTCGTCAACCTCATCTCGATGCTGCTTTTCATTATCTTCGTTATTTCCTCAAGGATCCAGGTTTAGGGCTTTTTCTGAATTCCAGGCCTGATTATCAGCTCCTTGCCTTTTGTGACTCCGATTGGGGTTCTTGTCCCCAAACTCGCCGATCCATCAGTGGTTTCTTTATCA
This sequence comes from Nicotiana attenuata, assembly GCF_001879085.1. Classification (NCBI taxonomy): domain Eukaryota; kingdom Viridiplantae; phylum Streptophyta; class Magnoliopsida; order Solanales; family Solanaceae; genus Nicotiana; species Nicotiana attenuata. The sequence continues at coordinate 181,721 of NW_017672221.1, read as the reverse complement.
GCTTTGGGGGTTCTCCTGTTTCCTGGAAATCAAAGAAACAAACATCAGTCTCTTTATCCTCTGCTGAAGCAGAGTACAGATCTATGCGTCGAGTTACTGCTGAGGTTACCTGGCTAGTCCGTTTGCTCTCCGATCTTTCTATTTCTTCTCCTCTTCCTGTTGATTTACTCTCCAACAGTCAGGCCGCCATTCACATCGCAAAAAACCCGGTCTTTCACGAGCGAACCAAACATGTGGAGTTGGATTGCCACTTTGTTCGGCAATAGTTTCTCGCCGGCATCATCTCTCTTTCTTATGTTCCTTCTCGAACTCAACTCGCCGACATATTCACAAAACCCCTTACTGGGCCGGCACACAGCTCCGTTCTCACCAAGTTGGGTGTGGTTACACCTCCCTCCAACTTGTGGGGGGGGGGGGTGTTGGAGCTGTATTACTAGACGCCATGGCTGACAGAGCAATAGAGGAAGAAGAAGAAGAGACAAGAGATATAACCTAACTTTGGTCTTAACGAAGCAAATGAAGACTTTGGTCAAAGACTTTTTTATTTTCTCTTTAAATCAAGACTGCATCTCAGCCGTCCAAGTGCAAGGTCCATCTAAAGATCAAGACCATCCATCAAAATATGTTTGATATAATTAGCACTATCTGATTTTATACAGCTGTCCATTTTAGTGCTTGCACAACACGTGAGTGAGTGTAAATATTCAGCTAAGAAGTTATAGATGTACAAATAGCAATAGACACATGTAAAGTAGAGTAACAGATTTTGATTCTTTTATTTTATATATATACATGTAAAGATAGGGAATGAAATATACAGAAAATTCTTCTTCAGCTTTTCTCCTAAATATTCCTTCATTGGTATTGATGCCAAAGCATGTTTCCATCGCAATTGTTTATGTGAAAATAATTTTTTGATAATCAGCTTACTTTTTTAACACCTTAAAGCATGTTATTTTGTTACATGGTAAAATGTTATTATTATTTCCTTCTTTTTTAGTTGTCTCTTTTTCTTGCGGGTTTATTGTCAGTATATTTTTTCTCATTTGGTTACCCATTTCTGGTCATGCATGTTTTGGTATGTCGCCTATTTGCATGGATCTTTGGATTACTTTTTAAAAGAAAGGTAAAAGTCATGGATCTTGAGATTACTGAGATATGTGGTTAAAAATATTGTGAGTCATCATTGTCCTGTTCTTGAATAATTTTGTTTTTGCTTCAATTTCCTTCAAGAACTTTTTGACGAAATTTTCGGATGAAAGTAAGACATGTTTGTCATGAATAGAAATGGTCTTGAAGAGACAACATGCAATCTGGTTTAAAAATATCACTGCTTGGCTAAAAAAGTTGAGTTATTGACTCAGCCCCTCATGAATGTGACCATGCATGGTATAAGTCCTAATTTGCCATATCATTTTTGCTAATGTGTGTTTCTGAATTGATTAGAACTTGTGTAATTCTTTCTAACTAGATTAAATTTCATTTTAGAAGGCTTATTATAGTGATGAGTTCAAAGTATAAAATTTCCTGCATTTACCTTGCCGACAAAGAGAGATAATCTAAATCAAACAGTAAGGTCTTTTTTCATTCGGTGGCGAGGGAAGACTGCAAAACAACTGATTTGGTGCCTTTTCTTGTAAATGCCCACAGTTCTATATCTAATTTGTTGAGCAATCTTAAACTAAAACTTGAAATATATCATAATTCTTGCCCATGAATCTAACCAGCCAACTGCATGGTAATTTTATTTAGTATTTGGCAAATATATTATATAATGCCTTAGATGAAACCTTCAAGAAATTGTGCTTGAAATGACAATTTAATAAAGAAAGAACAAAGGAGTTCAAGAAATTCAATTACATAATATAAGTTGCTCTCTTGATATGTCCAAATATGTTATTGGAGTCATTTGGCTATTAAAATTTCTCATAATATTTGATAGCGCCTATATTCTGTCTCTAACTCAGGATGTAGGTCTAAATTCTTGCACCTACTTGAAAGTAGTTATGTCATGTTTAACAGTTGCTTAGAAAATAGAAGAGTTTGATGCTCTTCTAACTGTTGATTGCATGTGACTACAATTTATTATAAAAAAAATATACTTTTTTGACAAATTGTTTCAACTTTTACAATGAAAAGTAACTCCCTTTCTTAATAAACAAAATTCATAATGTTTAAGCATCTTTTCATATATCATTATTGATACTCTAATTTGTTGTTTAGCCTATACTTTGCTGGCAATTAAATTTAACTTCAGTTTTATTTTAGGTTGACTAAATTCTCTGTCCTTGCTTTTCATGCCTTAAAAGTGCTGAATCGATTTTAGTAGGTGGTTTCTTTTAGATATCATGGGCATTTTCGAAATGTATGTGTGAAGTTATGGATATTTCCACTATTTTATTACACTCGCCGTACTGAACAATAAAAATCCATAAATTTTTAGTTGTTGGAATGCATCTATGTTAGTAGGAAAAAAGGCATTGTCCTTTGTGAAATAATCAATGATGTACCAGCAGTTTATGGATTTTGCTAATAGATAAAAAGCTTTCCTAAATCTAAATGCGATTTATAAGGTTACATAGATAGCTCTGAAATTCCAAATTGTTTGGAGGCCATTATATACATTCACATTTCTTCTGCAAAGATTTTGTATATTCATGAGTTGTCTTTTGCTGGTACACAGATGCAAAGGATGGCCCATCTTTGTATAATATGTCCTCTGTTTGTGTAGTGATGAAACGACCCAAAATCCACTAAGGGTCGTGATGGCGCCGAACACCACTGTCAGGCAAGTCAATACCATATTACTAATGAATTCTCGTTTTAATATTCTCGAATCATTTCTTCTAAACATTTAAACAATGGATAATAAACTTCACTGGATAAATAATGATATCTTTACAAAATTTATTTACTGAATAATCCCGAAATCCTCCCAGAACCCGGTGTCACAAGTGCATGAGAAATTACTAGGAAATCTAATAAAGTACAATAGCTGTCCGGAATACAAACTTGGACAGAAAGTAAATATAATACACTAAAAGAGACTCTGCTGGCTGCGGGTCGTCTCGAGAGATGCAGCTCACCTAAGTCTCCATATCATCCATGCTGCTACGCCCATTAGGCCACTAGAGGTATATGTGCCTGTGCAACAAAAATGCACAGCAAGTGTAACGTGCGTACAAAACAACGTGTACTTAGTAAGTATCCCGTCTAATCTCGAAGAAGTAAAGACGAGAGGTCGACTTCGACATTCACTAATGGTCCAATAATATCATTACAGTAAAGAAGTGAATAAGTATGAAACAGGGCGAATATATAAAACAAACATGTGTAAAACACAATAATACCATCCCCAATCTTCATAATTTTACTCAAGTTTTCAGCTAACAAGTTTCCCTCCGTAACCGAAGCATATATGTACAATTATAGTGGTTTTCGTCAAGGGAATTATCAGGATTCAATTTAGGGAAAAATTCCTCATATACACCGGCTTCTGGCCAAGTGTTACGTACGACTTCGTGAGTATAATACATATGTATATATATAGGAAATGCTGAGGCGTACGGCCAATCCAACGTAAAAGTAAATTATGCACGAGTCGAATGGCGCGAACCATAGATGCATCTATTAACCTGCCATGGCAATCGGCCCGCTCCCATGAGAGTAGTAAAAGGTAGTACCCCACTCGCGAATCATACGCGCGAAGCGGTAAAATATAATTTTTAAGGAAGTCCCCTGCTCGCGAATTATACATGCGATGGGGTCAATTATAGGTTTCTTAAATTATTTAGGTATTTAACATTTCTTTCTGAAAATACGAGGTTTAATGGAAACTCTTAAAAATCTCAACTTCTACAATTTAAATCTTTCAACCCAATTATTACGCATCCTTAATCTTGTTTCTTCTCAAATCAAACAATAACATGAATTAACAACAATATCAATCAAGGCATGATGTAGGCCTAAAACTACCCGGACATAGGCATAACTAGTAGCTACGTACGGACTCTCGTCACCTCGTGCGTACGTAGTCCCCACAAATAGGAGCACATATTTGATTAAATCCTATGGGGTTAATTCCCTCTTACAAGGTTAGAAGGGAGACTCACCTCGTGCCGAAGTTTCATAACCAGCATTCCACGCCCTTTCGAAGAGTCAAATCGACGCACAACGCTCCAAAACTAGCCAGTAATTATGTAAACCCATTAATATATATTCAATTACTCATAATAATCCAATTTATAACAATTTCAAACCCCAATCGAAAATTTTACAAAATTGCCCTCGGGCCTACGTGCCCGGATTCTGAAATTTTTTGAAGATAAAGTTTGCCCATGTCATGAACCCAGTTCGCCCTCCGTGAACCATCGTGACGGCACCTAGTCTCTACGACTAGTTAAGCATAACAATGCGAAAAATAAACAACATTTGCGGAAGAAATAACCGATAACCGAAATAGTGAAATAAAACAGTATTTGAAATGCCGCTCAGCATACACAATATCAACTCTAAAACTAATAATATTTCCCAAAACCCGGAATCTCATGATCACAAGCGTTTGAATGTCTAATAGTATCTAACTCCAGAATATCTAACAAAGAAAGGAAATACTGAAAGGCTAATACTTAAAGCAAGAGTAGAAAGGGACTCTTAGATCTGCGGACGCGGCAAATATACCTCGGAGTCTCTACAAGCGCCTCGCCTCAAGCGCGATAAGTCTGAGTCGCAATACCTGGATCCGCACATGAAAACCATGCGCAGGAAGGGCATGAGTACACCACGGCGGTACTCAGTAAGTGCCAAGCCTAACCTCGGTCGGGTAGTGACAAGGAAGGTCAGGGCCCTACTGAGGTTAAAGGAAATACAAGAAATAATAACAGTGTAGAATAAGACAGTATACTTAGGTGCAACAATAAAAAGGTAACACAGGATAGAAGAACAAAAACAACTTTAACAGACAAAGTAATCACGGGAAAACAAATACAGCCCAACGCAAAGATAACAGCCGGGGGATCTTCCAGGATACCGTCCTGTAGTCCCCAAATATAAATATCCAGTGGATCTCCCGGGTGAAGTTCCGTAGCCCAACTCATAATGCGCGGGGATTTACCGGAATACCACATCCGTAGTCCCAAATATAAATACTCAATATTGGGGAAATCTACCCGGTGCAATCCCGGTGAAACCACACACGCACGGAGCATATCCTCAAGAATCTGAATAGTGCGCTCGGACTGTCCATCCGTCTGAGGGTGAAATGTTGTGCTCAACTCCACCCGAGTACCTAACTCATGCTGTACGACTCTCCAAAATCGTGATGTGTACTGAGTACCTCTATCTGAAATGATGGAGATCGGAATACGATGCAGACGAACAATCTCCCGGATATAAATCTCCGCCAATCGCTCCAAAGAATAGGTGGTGCACACAAGAATGAAATGCGCGGACTTGGTCAGCCGATCCACAATAACCCAAATGGAATCGAACTTCCTCAAAGTCCGTGGGATCCCAGACACGAAGTCCATGGTGATCCGCTCCCACTTCCACTCCGGAATCTTTATCTGCTGAAACAATCCACCCGGTCTCTGGTGCTCATACTTCACCTGCTGACAATTAAGACACCGAGCTACAGACCCAACTATATCTTTCTTCATCCGCCTCCACCAATAGTGCTATCTCAAATCCTGATACATCTTCACGGCACCCGGATGACTGGAATACCGCGAGCTATGGGCCTCCTCTAGGATCAACTCCCGAAGCCCATCAACATTGGGTAAACAAACTCGACCCTGCATCCTCAACACCCCGTCATCACCAATAGTTACATCTCGAGCATCGCCATGCAACACCTTGTCCTTGAGGACAAGCAAACGAGGCTCATCAAACTGACGCTCCCGGATACGATCAAACAAGGAAGACCGGGAGACCATGCAAGTTAGAACCCGACTGGGCTCGGAAATATCCAACCTCACAACTGGCTGGCTAAGGCCTGAACATCCATCGCCATAGGCCTCTCTGCTGCTGGTAAATAAGCCAAACTCCCCAAACTCTCCGCCCTGCGAATCAAAGCATCGGCCACCATATTGGCCTTGCCCGGGCGATACAAAATAGTGATATCATAGTCCTTCAGCAGCTCTAATCACCTCATCTGGCACAAATTAAGGTCCTTCTGCTTGAACAGATGCTGCAAACTCCGGTGATCAGTATAAATCTCACAAGGCACACCGTACAAATAATGATGCCAGATCTTCAAGGCGTGAACAATGGTAGCTAACTCGAGATCATGGACAGGATAATTCTTCTCATGAACCTTCAACTATCTAGACGCGTAGGAAATCACCCTACCGTCCTGCATCAACACCGCTCCAAGGCCAACCCTCAAGGCATCACAATAGACAGTATAAGACCCCGAACCGGTAGGCAATATCAAAACTTGGGTTGTAGTCAAAGCTGTCTTGAGCTTCTGAAAGCTCTCCTCACACTCTTCCGTCCACTGGAACGGAGAACCCTTCTGGGTCAGCCTAGTCATAGGTGCTGCAATAGATGAAAACCCCTGAACAAATTGATGGTAATAACCCACCAAGCCAAGAAAACTGCGGATCTCTGTAGCTGAGGATGGTCTGGGCCAACTCTGCACTGCCTCCACTTTCTTTTGATCCACCTGAATGCCCTCACTCGAAACCACGTGACCCAAGAATGCCACGGAATCCAGCCAAAACTCACATTTCGAGAACTTAACATATAATTTCTTCTCTCTCAAAGTCTGGAGCACTGTCCTCAGGTGCTGCTCATGATCTTCCCGACTCCGGGAATATACCAGAATGTCGTCAATAAAGACAATGACGAATGAATCAAGATATGGCCAGAATACACTGTGCATCAAATGCATAAAGGCTGCTGGGGCATTGGTCAGCCCAAATGACATAACAAGGAACTCGTAATGACCATACCGAGTCCTGAAGGCAGTCTTCGGGATATCTAGCTCCCGAATCTTCAACTGATGATAGCCTGAACGCAAGTCAATCTTAGAAAACACACAAGCACCCTGCAACTGGTCGAACAGGTCATCAATACGAGGCAAAGGATAGCGGTTATTCACTGTCAACTTATTCAACTGGCGGTAATCAATACACACGCACATAGAACCATCCTTCTTCTTCACAAATAACACAGGAGCACCCCAAGGCGATACATAGGGGTATCAATAGTGACATCTCTCACATAAGCTAGATATGCGTCACACCCCTTCTTAACCATACGCTGAGCCTTAAGGAATGAAATAACTCTACAGGAAGTATGATCTAAGGTACCCCTCCACTCAACACACGGTACACCTGGCATAGCCAGCGTCAAGGTTTTGGCGTGACAATCAAGAATAGCATAATCGGGCGACAACCAGTCCATGCCCAGAATAACATCAAAGTCTACCATGATGAGCAGTAACAAATCGGCTCTGGTCTCAAAACCACTAAGAGCAATCAAACACGACCGATAAACGAGGTCCACAATAAGAGAATCTCCCACAGGAGTGGAAACATAAACAGGGGAACTCAAAGAATCTCGAGATACACCCAAATGCGGAGTAAAATAAGAAGACACGTAAGAATAAATGGAGCCTGGATCGAATAGATCCGATGGCAGATGCAATTAATCCTTACTTGCAAATCACACAACTTTCATCTATGATCATTTTTGTTACAGCCATTCCCATTCATGTGGGGGATTGTTGGACTTTAAGCATTGGGCTTTAAAGACTTTAAGCATTGGGCTTTAAAAGTCTAAGAGTGCGATTGGAAATGGTGGGAAATCAAATGGAGGGAAATGAANCACAGGAGTAGAAATATAAACAGGGGAACTCAAAGAATCCCGAGATACACCCAAATACGGAGCAAAATAAGAAGACACATAAGAATAAGTGGAGCCTGGATCGAATAGAACCGATGCATCTCTATGATAGACCAAAATAGTACCTGTGATGACAGAATTGGAGGCGACAACCTCAGTACAGGAAGGAAGGGCATAGTATCCGGCTTGGCCTCCTCCTCGAGGGAGACCTCTACCTCCCCGACCTCCACCTCTAGCTGGATGGGCAGGTAGGGTAGCAATTGGTGCTGTGATCATAGCTTGAGAACTCTGTGGGGCATGCTGTGGCTGAGAAGTCTGTGGAGGTGCACCCCTCCTAAGTCTTGGGCAATCCCTCACCATACGGAATGTGTCACCACACTCAAAACAAGCTCTGGGAGGATGTGGCGGCTGTGATTGGCTCGGTCCAGGTCTGCTGGACTGACCACTGGAAGCACCCCGTGTAGGAGGCGCACTAGATACTGGAGGTGCATAATAAGGCTCCTGAGACCTAGTGGAGCTGGAATACCACTGGCTGCTGGAAAAGCTGAATGAACGGGGCGACTCATATAACCCCTACCATGACGACCTGTAGCCGGGGCACGGGCACTAGAATAATGGCCCGACTCTCGAGACCTCTTGGCCTCCCTCTCCTCTCTATCCCTAGCATGCATACCCTCAATCCTCATAGCAATGCTCACTACCTACTGATAAGAAATATCCATCTCCAACTCAGGAGCCATGCTAGACCTGATGCTGGGAATAAGCCCCTCAATAAACCGGCGAACCTTCTCGCGAACCGTAGAAACCAAGCCTGGTGCATGTCTAGCCAAGTCGGTGTAACGGACAGCATACTCCGAGACAGTCATAGTACCCTGGCGCAAGTGCTCAAACTCTGCACTCCAAGTGTCCCTGAGGCTCCGGGGAACATACTCTCTCGTGAACATATCTGAAAACTGAGCCCAAGTCAGGGAAGCTGCCTCATCTGGACTGTCTAACTCATAAGCACGCCACCACTGTTAAGCGGCTCCTCGAAGCTGGAAGGTAGTGAAGGAAACCCCGCTCGATCTTGATATACCCATGGTACGGAGGATACGGTAGCACTCCTCTAGAAATCCAAGAGCATCATCTGAGGCTAGTCCGCTGAATGTAGGAGGTTGATACTTCTTGAACCTTTCAAGCCTCTTCTGCTCCTCCTCTGAAGCTACTGCCCTCTCCTCGGGCTGAGCTGGGGCTACTGGCTGTGCAGGGATAATCTCTGGAACCTGATCAACATGCACTCGATGCTCAGGAGTGCGGGCGGCGGGAGTCTGTGGTCCTCCCCCGGCCTGGGATGTAGCTACAGCAAGGGGAAGCAACCCTGCCTGAGCTAGAGTGGTGTACATAGTCATAAACTGTGCCAGAGTCTCTTGGAGTGCTGGAGTAGTAGTAGCAGACGTATCAGGTGTCTAGAATTCGGCAGGAACTACTCGTGACACCTCGGCGGCAGCTCGCGCGGGTGCTCTAGCTGCACCACGAGCGCGTGCTCGGCCTCTACCCTGGCCCCGACCTCTGACGGCTCCAATAAGGGGCGCGGGTGCCTGATCATCTCGGGTAGCACGTGTCCTCACCATCTGTGAGAGAATAGAAGACAGAAGTTTAGAATTGTGATATCAAAATCTCGCACGACAAGGAAATCAAATGAAGTGGAATTTTCCTAACAGTTACATAGCCTCTCGTAGATAAGTACAGATGTCTCCGTACCGATCCGCGAGACTCTAATAAATCGGCTTGTGATTCATGACTCCTATGAACCTAGTGCTCTGATACCAACTTGTCATGACCCCGGTTCGCCCTCCGTGAACAATCGTGACGGCACCTAGTCTCTACGACTAGGTAAGCCTAACAATGCGGAAAATAAACAACATTTGCGGAAGAAATAACTGATAATCGGAATAGTGAAATAAAACAGTGTTTGAAATGCCGCTCGACATACACAATATCAACTCTCAAACTAATAACATTTTCCAAAACCCGGAATCTCATGATCACAATCGTTTGAATGTCTAATAGTATCTAACTCCAGAATATCTAACAAAGAAAGAAAATACAGAAGGGCTAATACATAAAGCAAGAGTAGAAAGGGACTTTTCGGTCTGCGGACGGGGCAGATATACCTCGGAGTCTCTACAAGTACCTCGCCTCAAGCGCGATAAGTCTGAGTCGCAGTACCTGGATCTGCACATGAAAAACATGCACAAGAAGGGCATGAGTACACCACAGCGGTACTCAGTAAGTGCCAAGCCTAACCTCGGTTGGGTAGTGACGAGGAAGGTCAGGGCCCTACTGAGGTTAAACGAAATACAAGATATAATAACCGTGTAGAATAACATAGTATACTTAAGTGCAACAGTAAAAAGGTAACACAGGATAGAAGAACAACAACAACTTTAACAGAAACAAAGTAATCACGGAAAAACATATACATCTCAACGCAGAGATAACAACCGGGGGATCTCCTAGGATACCGTCCTATAGTCCCGAAATATAAATATCCAGTGGATCCCCGAGTGCAGTCCCGTAGTCCAACTCATAATGCGCGGGGATCTACCAGAATACCACATCTGTAGTCCCAAATATAAATACTCAATACTAGGGAAATCTACCGGGTGCAATCCCTTAGTTCCAATATAAAATTGCAGGGGGATCTCCCGGAATACAAATCCGTAGTCCCAAAGTAAACATACAGGGGGATCTCCCATGATACCGTCCCGTAGTCCCAAAGTAAATACACATCACCAACAAGAAGAATACTCAATTCAATCAAATTTCACACCAAGGTAAAGCAGGTATTTCTAACCTAGCATGCTGCACGTAATTCAGATAGGGCAGTAGAACAAATAAGCAGTTAAATCAATTAGACATGCTTCCCTAAGCTAACAACAGGCTTAACTTGCAAGTAGTATAAACGAAAAGGAAAAACACAATTCTAAGTACTTAATGGAAACCGGATTTTTCAACAACTAGCACAAGTACACACTCGTCACCTTACGTACAAGGCATTTCAAACATCAATAATACCAAATCCTAAGGGGAGTTTCCCTCCTCCCCCCTCCCCCCCCAAGGTTAGACAAGCCACTTACCTCGAACCGGCTCCAAATCAACCCGAAACCACGTTCTTGCCACGAGTATTCGACTCCAAATGGCCCAAATCTATTCAATTCAATTCAATTGCATAATGTAAATAACACTTCAAGTAACTAATTCTACAAATAAATTCTAAGCTAAAACGCGAAATTAGGTAAAATGACCAAAATGCCCCTCGGGCCCACGTCTCGGAATCGGGTAAAATTTATATTTTCAGAATCGTCATACTCTCATGAGTTCATGCATACCAAAATTATCCAAATCCAAGGTCAAATTCCCAATCAAAATTCGAATTCTAGGTCTAAGAACTTTCTTCCAATTTTTCCCCAATTTTCATCTCCAATCCGAGATTAAATGATAAAACTAACAATAGATTAGTGGAATACAACTAGAAAGGGATGAGGAATTGTTACCCAATGATCTTCTCTTCAAAAACCCCACAAAATCTCCCTACCCCCGGGTCCAATTTGATTTTTCAAGTTTTGAACTAAACCCTCGATTCTGTCCCTTTTCTGCCTAGTGAAACCGCACCTGCGGTCCCGCTTCTGCGGAGCCATGGTCGCATCTGTGACATTTCATTAAAGGGGCATATCCGCACTTGCGACTGCTCTACCGCAGATGCGGTGCCGCTTCTGCGGTGCCCTGACCGCATCTGCGGTCAATCCTCTTCTAGCCTCAAACCGCTTCTGCAGCTGTTGGACCGCTTCTACGGTCTCGCACCTGCGGTCCCCAAGCCACAGGTGCGGTTATGACAGCAGACTTGAAACTTCAGCTGCAACTCTCAACTCCAAACCTTTCTATTAACCACCCAAAATCATCCCGAGGCCCCCGGGGCCTCAACCCAAAGCACGGACAAGACATATACCACTCCCCAAACTTATGCCAATCCTCAAAACACCTCAAACAACATCAAACCAACCAATTAGCATCGAATTCAAGCCTAAGAACTTCAAAACTCTCACAATACGCGTTCGATCAAAAAGTCTATCAAACCTCATCCAAATGACCTGAAATTTTGCACACACGTCACATTCAACACTACGGAGCTACTCCAACTTCCGGAATTCCATTTCGACCCTCGGATCAAAATCTCACTATCGAACCGAAAACATAAAAAATTCAACCTTCGGCATTTCAAGCCTAAATGAGCTACGGACCTCCAAAACACAATCCGAACACGCTCCTAAACCCGAAATCACCCAACGGAGCTAACGGAACCATCGAAATTCCATTCCGAGGCCGTCTTCATACTGTTCTGACTACGGTCAAATTTCCAAAACTTAAGCTCTCATTTAGGGACTAAGTGTCCCAAAACTCTCCGAAACTTCCAATAATTCCTCCCGGCAACCCACAATAGCAGAAACAAACACGGGGAAAACAGTTAATAGGGGATCGGGGCGTTAATTCTTAAAACAACCGGCCGGGTCGTTATAACCCACAACCTCACGAACTCAAATATATAATTTACTCTAAATTTCATGTCCAAAATTGTGGTCAAAATCCAAAGATACCAATTTTTTAGGTTTTTCCTCGAACCCCAAAATTTCTACAAATTTCCATACTTTAATCCGTATCTAAATCATGTATTTAACTTTTAATGAGTGGGAACAACTTACCTTGTGATACTTGAAGAACATCTCTTCTTGAAGCTCTCCAAAATCGCCCACACCAAATAAAAATAGGAGAAAAATGGCCAATTTCCCGATTTTAAAAGAACACACTGCCTCCAGCCTTTCCGCACCTGCGGTCACTTGACCGTTTCTGCGATTTGCGGCCCTACTACTGCATCTACGGTCCTTCACCAGACTTCCCTTTCCGCTTCTGCGCCTCACCTACCGCAGGTGCGGTCCCGCTTCTGCGGCTATATGACGGCATCTGCGGTCTCTTAACTTCTAGCCCAACACCGTATCTGCGTCTCCCATGGCCGCTTTTGCGGCTCGGCACCTGCGGCCCAAGCCTCGCAGGTGCGGTTACACCAGAAGGCAGTTGTTTTGCTTCTTCTTCAAATTCCAAAATTGATCCGTTAACCATCCGAAATCCACCCGAGGCCCCCGATATCCCGTCTAATCATACCAACCAATCCCAAAACATAATGCGGACCTAATCGAGGCCTCGAATCACATCGAAACAAGCTTAAACCATGAATCGCCCTCCAATCCAAGCTTAATGAACTTTAGAATTTCAAACTTCAACATTCGATGCCGAAACCTATCAAATCTCGTTCGATTGACCTCAAATTTTGCACACAAGTCATATTCGACATTACGACTCCAACTTTTGGAATTAGATTCCGACCCCGATATTGAAAAAGTCCACTTCCGGTCAAACTTCTCAAAAACCTTCAAATTTCTAGCTTTAGCCAAATGACTCTAAAATGACTTACAGACCTCCGAATCCACTTTCGAACACGCCCCAATACAAGACTCTCCATACGTAGCTATTCCCAGACTCGAAATTCTAAACGGACATCGATAACACCGAAATGCACTACAACCCAAATTTATGAGATTCTTCCAAAAATGCTAACTTTCATAATAGGCGCCGAAACGCTCCGGGGTCATCCAAAACCCGATCTGGACATACGTCGAAGTCCAAAATCATCATACGAACCTGTTGGAACCTTCAAATCATGATTCCGAGGTCGTTTACTCAAAAATCCAATCTTAGTCAATTTATCTAACTTAAAGCTTTCAAAGTAAGAATTTTCTTTCCAAATCAATTCCAAACTTCCCGAAATTCAATTCCCACCACGCGTACAAGTCATAATACCTGAAGTGAAGCTTCTCATGGCCTCAAACTGCCGAACGACGCGCTGGAGCTCAAAACGACCGGTCGGGTCGTTACATTCTCTCCCACTTAAACATATGTTCATCTTCGAATATGCTGAGAACTACACCGGAGTTGTCCGAAATCACTGTTTAACACCTTGAGCACCTACCCATGCTATCACATCTCAGTTGAGCACATTAACTCGATCAAATGTGAAGATATTCTCTTTTATTCAAACAAATAAGCTTAGAACCCAAATTTCAACACCCCAAATTCTCTGCCAGGCCTGCTTCCATCCTACGAACACCGTATCAATCACCACACGATGCACCGATACATGATTGCATACCTTTGCTGAATTCACACTATGCACCGCATGACTCACATGACCATAGCATCATTCTCCGATAATGATAGCCGGAATTCCATGAATTTGATGCCCCCAATGCACCTCATGACTTATATAAGTCTTGCCCCAACTTTTGCATTGCCGCCACGACGGAAGTGATGTGTAGAAATTCATAACCAACTGCCGAATTGACAACCCGTTGAGTTATACTCCTGACAAGAGTCATCACCTCATTCTAAACCAAATAATGGTATTTGCTCTTTAATATACTTCATATAATCTGATCGCACTGATCCTAGATCCAATAATCTCATCTTACCTAGTACGAGCTGCTCAGGCAATAAGCCACCCCAGACATGACCAAAAGTCTCATGTGATGCCACAACGTGCCAATAAGCTACAAACTCGAACGTGATGCATAAGAAAAACGAACCCTGGAAGGGACTACTTAACCCACGCAACTAATATGAACCTTCCTAAAAAAATGGGAGGCAAAACACACAAAAATTAGAATATAGGGGATTGAACTCAACATCACACTATCGCGGCGTGCAACCCGATCCAAACAACATACGACTCGCATAAGAAAATACACACCGAGCTAAATTGCTCATTATTACTAAATACCGAATATCGGTTGCAAGCACGCTAAGTGCATAATACCATCCCTGGGGAGACATATCGCGCCATAAGCTACAAAACTCAAGCACAACTGAGGTGCGATATATGATCTGAATCTAAAGAGCCATCCCGCTCACATAACACCATCGCAACACGGAACCTCAACATAAGAAATTTATCAAGCCGTTTATCGACCCATACGGCACAATATAACATTACATGAAATAGCCGACGACGTAACAACATCCAACATCCGAATACTCCTTCATAAGGAGCGCTATGCTAAAATGAACACATTCGGCCCGATATAGAGCCCACCTTCATATTAGATCCATCCAAAGACCTCAAGCCGATTCTGATCGCACCGTACTAGGCAAATAACCTTTCAAGGGTCCATGAGTACCCCTTTTTCCTATAACTTACAAGAACAACCATCATAAACGGAGTAAACGTCCACATTCCACAACCCAATAAACCAAGTGCCCTTCAGGCATAAATTCTCAAATTAGCGATATTACCACAATCTTCATACGTGGTTTAAATTTCCAATCAATCAAGTGATTACACGTCACACTCCTACAATCTCCCCGTGAGACACACTCCCACGACCTTCCGCACCAGATAACAAGTCTGGACATCCATACCACTGGCCGCACTAACGCGGTAAAGCAAATCAAGAATCCTTAACCAGGTTGCAAAGCCTCTTTCACAAAACACCAATCTCAGGTGACGCTGAAGACAATACCAGCTTACTCTAAACCTTCAAATCCCTTTCCTGCTCATCTGAGCTCGTGACATCCTTGCCAATCACCGAACCGCAACCTCAGTTCCTCACTTTCAATTTGTTTTTTCATACCGCTCACTACACCTAACATGCCAATATGCGACAGTATAAGAATTTCATCATAACTCCTAAACCACTAATAGGGTATACACTTCATCATACAGAAACCTTTTATTTAACTCATTCCAAGATAACCATAACAACACGCGAGTAACTTTTCATAATCGTAGAACATTCAAATCCTCAAGTAGTGGTCTAAACCACCATAACCCCTCCGTGATCCGACTGCACATAATAGGCCATAATACTTGAATACTTTCAAATAAAATCAATTACGGCGGCCGTCGAGCCTCGCACGCACCACCACAAATCACATGCATAACTTAATCACGCTGAAGGAACTGATCACCATCACCATTATACCAATTCAACCATGGCTAACCAATCTAACTTCTTCTAATTCATCATTAACTTGCCTTAGAGATAATAATAGCTCCATTCCTTACATCACCAACCTAAATCCACACTCACCTTGAGTGACTCCATTCCATGAGACCACCTTGTCTCCAAACCCACGAACTGTTTCATACCCTCATTGCACGAACATTCGCATCCTCAACTAATACACCTATTCTGATAATTTTTCTACGAACCCGAAGTCTTTTTTCTCTTTTTCCTCCCAATGCTACACTGCAAGTCGAAAACATCATAGAACATTCCGAGCCTCTTATAATAATCTGCTGCAAAAGTTTGATTCTTAACCTTACTGCGGGCTTGAATCCTTAGGCACCGTATTTTTTAACCTTTGAATTCACTAGGACTTTTATTGAGAGTCACCCACTCTAGCTTGGTCCCGAATATAATCAACTCCGAGGGTCCGCTGGCACATGAACACCCATCTCAATAAAGCACCTAGCTGAATCGCTTCCCAAATCCTGATCATGAGTCAATAAGGCCAACTATAGCACGCCTTTATCAATTCCTTTGCTCAAATTACCACTTATGTTCCTTTCCCTTAGCTGAAATAACTTACCACTAAGCCGATAACCCGAAACCTCACAAGAAGATAACCATGCAACCCAATCGTAGGCGGTGTGACTCTCCCACTTAGCTTGAAGCCACCATTACCCAACTCTGGAACCCACCAAGATTCTTTCTTCATTGTTGACATGATCTTTCACAACCAACCCACCAAATTCCTCGAAATCTTTCTGTTTGACCCTTCATGAACACTCTGAATCACTAACCACATTCACCTATCCGACCTCTTACCACATAGCTGGTAGAATTCTTCGCCTAAGCTTTGTCAACACCACGCGACCGCTAACCTACTCATAGGAGATAACCCACTTATGGAAATTACATGCCGACATCTCCTAATAATGTCGTGCTGCAGAATTACCATGAAACCCATAACCCAATCTGAGCCCATGCTCGTTCGCTAGCTGTAAAAGCCCATTCACTCCTTATGGAAATCAACTAAATGTGCGACAATACCTTCCAATCCCAAGTTATGTTGTATCCTTCTTCATATCAAGCAACTCCTTTCTGTTGTATCGATTCTCCCACTGTATAATAGCCAATAATTCAAATTAAGCCCGTAGACCCAATCACTGTCCACTAAAATTTCCAAATCAGCCCAACTTCCTTAAGGCGTGTAGTTATCCTGCCACTACACCCATATACTACTCTGCCACTCTCCCACTTGGCCAAACTCACTTCTTTAAGCAAGTACTCAACTCCTGTCCCCCACACTTACCCTTCCAGGAGTTTTATCACCACAAGACTCTTCCCACACGCCATCCTCATCTTTCGTTTCCCAGGCTTTTCCTTAAATCAAAATATAACTCTGTAGCACTTTATCCAATAGATGGTTACTCCGTCAACCCGAACCTGAACATTCATAGTTCGATTGTCCTCCCTCCGCCAAAAATAAAACACTGAATCTCTGAATCGTGCTCTGAGCAAATCTCCTTTCAAGTCACTCATAGCCTCGACACATAGGCGAGCATCCTACCATCACATCAATTTTCACGATAACCGTTCATAAGCATCATAGCAACCTCTGCATAGCCTAAAAGCTCTAAGATGTACAACTACTGAGCTGAAACGACAAAATATCCTTCCACAAGGCGATGATAATAGCCCCAACAACCACGTAGGGAGAAATATCCCGCACCACATCTGTAGTACCATTACAATTCCTCAATTCTCGGTCGATAACAAGCGATTTACGTCGCACAAGATTGAGTAGGAAAGAAAGAAAGGCATAAGCCTCAAAGTAATCAAACAACACGATGAGGAATCAAGAAGGGAAGTGCTCCTAACAGTCCAGTAGCCACTCAAAGATAAGCACAGACGTCTCTATACCGTTCCGCGAGACTCTACTAGACTTGCTCATGACTAGTGAGACCTAAGAGAACCTAGTGCTCTGATACCATATTGTCACGACCCAAAATCCACTAAGGATCGGGATGGCACCGGACACCACTGTCAGGCAAGCCAACACCATATTACTAGTAAATTCTCGTTTTAATATTCTCGAATCATTTGTTCTAAACATTTAAACAATGGATAATAAACTTCACTGGATAAATAATAATATCTTTACAAAATTTATTTACTGAATAATCCCGAAATCCTCCCAGAACCCGGTATCACAAGTGCATGAGCAATTACTAGGAAATCTAATAAAGTACAATAGTTGTCCGTAATACAAACTTGGACAGAAAGTAATATAATACACTGAAAGAGACTGCTGGTTGTGGGTTGTCTCGAGAGATGCAGCTAAGTCTCCGTATCATCCATGCTGCTACGCCCATTAGGCCACTAGAAGTACATGTGCCCGTGCAACAAAAATGCACAGCAAGTGTAGCGTGATTACAAAAACAACGTGTACTCAGTAAGTATCTCGTTTACTCTCGAAGAAGTAGAGACGATAGGTCGACTTCGACACTCACTAATGGTCCAATAATATCATTACAGTAAAGAAGTAAAAATATATGAAACAGGACGAATATATGAAACAAACATGTGTAAAACATAATAATACCATCCCCCTTCTTCATAATTTTACTCAAGTTTTCAGCTACCAAGTTTTCCTCCGTAACCGGAGCATATATGTACAATTATAGTGGTTTTCGTCAAGGGAATTATCATGATTCAATTCAGGTAAATAGCACCTCATATACACCGGTTTCTGGCCAAGTGTTACGCACGATTTCGTGAGTATAATACATATGTATATATAGGAAATGCCGAGGCATACGGCCGATCCAACGTAAAAGTAAATTGTGCACGGGTCGAATGGCACGAACCATAGATGCATCTATTAACCTGCTGAGGCGATCGGCCCGCTCCCATGAGAGTAGTAAAAGGTAGTACCCCGCTCGCGAATCATACACGCGACGCGGTGAAATATAATTTAAGGAACTCCCCTGCTCGCGAATTATACATGCAACGGGGTCAATTATAGGTTTCTTAAATTATTTTGGTATTTAATATTTCTTTCTGAAAATACGAGGTTTAATGGAAACTCTTAAAAATCTCAAGTTCTTCAATTTAAATTTCTTTCAACCCAATTATTACGCAACCTTAATCTTGTTTCTTCTCAAATCAAACAATAACATGAATTAACAACAATATCAATCAAGGCATGATGTAGGCCTAAAACTACCCGGACATAGGCATAACTAGTAGCTACGTACGGACTCTCGTCACCTCGTGCGTATGTAGCCCCCACAAATAGGAGCACATATTTGATTAAATCACCTATGGGGTTAATTCCCTCTTACAAGGTTAGAAAGGAGACTCACCAGCACTCAGATTGACTATCTATCCATCCTAAGGAGCAGATAGTCAATCTGAGTCTTCGTCACCATGCTCTGAAAAATGACCAATTGCTCATCCTCTTTGGAAAACTAGAGTTAGCAATCACTAGCTCAAATGCCCTTGCGAAATCCAACATCGAAGTTCCTCCTGCGTTCCTATCCCCAAAATCGAAGCCACCATGCACCTCGCCATAGCCACTTGCAGTCGACCCAATATGACCATTAAAATCCCCTCTTATAAATAACCTCTCAGCAGGCGGAATACTACACACAATCTCATCCAACCCCTCCCAGAAGCGCCCCTTGACCTCCTCATCCAAGCCCGCTTGCGGCGCATACGCACTAACGACATTTAGGGTGCACTCTCCAAACACCAACTTAATAGAGATTAACCTATCATTCACCCGCCTAACCTCTACCACAGACTCTCTAAGTTCCCTATCCACCAAAATTCCTACACCTTTCTTACCCTTTAGGACTCCAGAGTACCACAGCTTATACTCGTCTGCATTTCTCGCCCTCGATCCTACCCACCGGGTCTCTTGGACACACGCTATATTGACCTTCCCCTTTTATAGGATCTTCGCCAGCTGTATAGACTTACCCGTCAATGTACCTATGTTCCATGACCCAATTCTCAACCTACAGGCACCCTTATGCCCCTTACCTCCCTTGCCTCCCGTCCACCCCCTGACCCCTGACCCCGACCCAACCCCCCGCCCCGCCCCCTGGCCTCCCCCAGGATATGACCTTACTCTACCATCCCAGACTACAGGCATTATACCTATAACAGACTAAGGAGAATCACTCACACACACTAGGCAAACGGACCATACTAGGAGAAAACAAGTTGAAACTACATTAGGGCGATTAAGGACATGTATGATGGAGCTAAGACTCGGGTTAGGTCAGTGGGAGGCGACTCCGAGCATTTCCCGATTGTTATGGGGTTACACCAAGGATCTGCGCTTATCCCGTTCTTATTTGCTCCGGTGATGGATGCACTGACACACCATGTTCAAGGAGAGGTGCCATGGTGTATGTTATTCGCTGATGACATTGTTCTGATTGACAAGACGCGGAGTGGCGTTAACGAGAGGCTGGAGGTTTAGAGCCAGGCCCTTGAATCAAAGGGTTTCAAGTTGAGCAAGACAAAGACGAAATATCTTGAGTGTAAGTTCAGTGCCGAGCCGAGGGAAGCAGGCATGGACGTGAGGCTTGGATGGCAGGTCATTTCCAAGAGGGGCAGTTTCAAGTATCTTGGGTCAGTTATCCATGGGGATGGGGAGATCGACGAGGATGTCACACACCGTATAGGGGTGGGGTTGATAAAATGGAGGTTAGCATCTGGAGTCCTGTGTGACAAGAAAGTGCCTCCGCTACTCAAAGGTAAGTTTATAGAGCGGTGGTTTGGCCAGCCATGTTGTATGAGGCTGAGTGTTGGCCAGTTAAGAACTCACATACCCAGAAGATGAAAGTAGCAGAAATGAGGATGTTAAGGTGGATGTGCAGGCACACTAGGATGTATAAGATTAGGAATGAAGATATTCGGGAGAAGGTGGGCGTGGCTCCTATTGATGACAAGATGCGGGAAGCGAGACTCAAATGGTTCGGTCACGTTCATAGGAGGAGCTTGGATGCCCCGGTAAGGAGGTGCGAGCGGTTGGCGTTGGTGGGTACGAGGAGAGGTAGAGGGCGACCTAAAAAGTATTAGGGAGAGGTGATCAGGCGGGATATGGCGAGACTTCAGATCTCCGAGGACATGACACTCGATAGGAAGCTGTGGAGGTCGAGCATTAAGGTTGTGGGTTTGGAGGTAGTTAAGCATATTTAGTCTACCAGTGTGAGGCTAGGCTGATAGGATTTAGTCTTAGATTGCTAGTGGTCAGTGCTGTGTTTACACTACTCTTCCGTTTTTATAGTGTCGGGCCTTATTTACTGGTTATTATTTCTGCCTTTCATCTATTCGCTGGTTCTTGTGTTGTTGTTATTATGTCCATGATGGTACTGATATATTATCTCTTTTTGTCTTTTCGTCTTCTTGAGCCGAGGGACTATCGAAAACAGTGTCTCTACCCATCGGGGTAGAGGTAAGGCCTACGTACACACTACCCTCCCCAGACCCCACTTGTGAGACTATACTGGGTTGTTGTAAAATCAAATCTCAAAAGAAGGGGGGGGGGGGG
>NW_017672221.1:84945-160191 GCF_001879085.1 Nicotiana attenuata | reverse complement strand
GGGGGGGGGGGAGCAAACTCATTTTATCTTTATTTTATTTATGAAAAAAAAGCCTCCCAAGAAACGGTTGTAGTTGACGGAACAGCCGCAACTATATTTTTAGGTTTTCCATCTTTTACTAACTATTTGAACGTGTGGTCTTTTAAACAAGAAAGACGGGGAAAAGGGAGGGAGAGGCCAGCAAACATGAGAGAAAATAGGTAAGAGTGTAGTTCTTTTAGGATTTGGCTATATAATGCCAATTATTTGGTGCTGTTTTTGCCAAACCTAATATGTAGCTATAAATTTGCCAATTTCTCTTGTGTGTTGTCATATGATGTCATTTTCTCATTAAAAATAGCAAAACCCAAGCCTTGGTCATTGCAGTTAACCAACTATCTACAGGCCCATGGTCTAAACAACTACTAGTCTTAGTGCCCACTTGGCCAAAGACGACTAGTCTTAATGCCCACTTGGTCTTGGCCCAAATTGCATCTTTTGATAGCTGCTTACCCAACCATTTAAATTAAAATTAAGGGATCTCTATAAAATTAACCGGTCATATTTGTTGGTTTTTTTAATCCATATACACAGATTATACATTGATTATTGTATAATATATGTATAATTCTTGTCTAGTATGTATATAATTATATCTAATCTATATATATTGGCTAAAAAGTAAATAGTGAGTCTGACTGCCTATTCGTGTAAAAAACTTTTTTCTAGACACTTCGAGAGTTGTCTATACAAGTCCAAAACAAATGACAATTGACAAGAAAATGAAGTGTTCACAGCCATATTCATTAAACACCAATAATATATGAAATTGACAAGAACTTGGTATTTTATGTTATTGTATTGGCACTTGGCAGTGAAATGTAAATAACTTATCCTTTTCAGAAATACAATTACGATACACGTTTCATAATCGCATTGAAACGGTGTTAGACCTATCATAAAATATCTTTTTCAAATATTGCTTTATTCTAGTTGTGGCTTTTTTTTTTTTAATTCCAGTAAACATGGAATAAGAAATATTGCATCTTAGCCCAAGAAAAAAAGAACAAGCAAATCTAGAAAACTATTAATGCTTCAACTTTGTAGCTCAACCTTTTCTCTTGACCAACGAGAGTTGCCGTGAAATAGTAAGGACTCCTTTATCCTTAACCAGAGATTTCGGGTTTGAGCATTTTATATGGAATCACCTTTATTAGGGGGTGCTTTACCCTCCAATGTGAGAATTACCGGCTCAAATCTGATTTTTGTCCGGCCCCAATGCGAGTACCGGACACCGGATGAGAAACCCAAAAAAGAAAACTTTTTCTCTTCGCTGCAGAAATGGTACCAACTTCATAATTTGCAAAAATAATCAGTCTAATTAAGTGATGCTTGGCTATATAAAGGAATTAAAATTACATTTGAATAAATTATTATGTACAAAATTAGCAAAAAAACTTTATTTTTAAATCCATTGTTCACTTATTATTTGCTTATGGTTATCAGAATTAGTGTATATCATGAGTTAAAAACAATGAAAAGATAATATAAGTAGTTGTCTAACCAACCGCTTAAATTAAAAATAATCAGCAAATATATATATAATTATATATAATTAATGTATAGTTTATAGTATCAAATAAAAAAAGTAATTAATAAAACCAAACAATTATTATCCCTAAAACTATCATGCCCTTCAAGTGACAAAAGTACGAATATAATGCAAGTGTACTTGGCAATAACATATGAATGTTGTCAAATCCATACATCTTTGGGGCCCAAAACTTTCTAATTCGGCAAAATGTACTCTTTTGATTTGTTCCAAAAAAGTTAATAAAAGAAGTCCCAATCAGGAAAGATATTGGTCTCTTAGTAAACCAGCACTAGCAACAGAAATGCATTATTCACAACTTTTGCCTTTTGGTTTCATTCGAATGGTCTATTTCAATTTTTTGTGTGGCTAAACGTTGCTCCATCTTCTCACTATCTAATATATACTACATGCAATATCCCATCTCACCTTTGCATTTTTCTAAATTAGACTCTGGATATATAGGTGTACAGCAGTGGCGAATCTAAGAATTTTCCCAAGGGTATTCAAATTTGAAAGAAGTGAAAAAAAATTTCCGACAAATGGTGTAATAAGCTCACAGCTTTATAAGAGTCAGAGGGTCCTCCCTAAGTACTACAATGAAAGACTAGCGAAGGAAAATAAGGAAGAAGGCTTCAACCTAAGCTCAGTGACCTAAAGAGGAAATGGTTTTATAACAACAGTCTCACAACAACATTGTATGCACTCCATAAGAAAGTGGCACCTACCGTGACTAATGAACGGGAAGTAAAATCAAAAGTAATATTCGAGATCATATGAGTTGCACGAAAATTCCGGCATGCGTGGGAACAAAGATAAGCTAAGTATGCACGCAACAAGGTGACAGAATGACCAGGAAAAGCAATTGCTTGCAATTAAAGAAAGTTGAGAAGGAACAAAAGGAATTATTCGATCAGTGATCCGGAGATAATTACATTGAGTACGCACTTAAGATTTCAGAGTATTATCCATGCAGTATATATGTTGACAATCATACAACCGTAGAAGACTCTGGTATAAGTTAAAATAACGAATTGAGCCCAGGGCATAAACAAATGATTGAATTGTTAGAAGATTGTATCATGGATATTCCTTAACGTCCATGAAGGGCTAAAGTAATAACTAATACCTTGAGCCGCGGATCGGAAGATAGCGTAAGCGTACATAAAGGCTGATTAGAGGGAAGAGAAAACTAAAGAGTTACATCAACTAAGTAAATCAGGAGTCTGATTATTGGACCCAAAAAATTATAGACCTCGTGATTGAGAACATTGAAGGATCACTCTTAATATCAAAGGTACAAGAGAGATAGTACAGTAGCCATATTCTATAACGGCTCTACGATACTAGCCTTATAAGAAGTCAGTATGAAGCTCCTACCAGATTGTGTATGCACCAGAGGTGCAAGTATTATAATAGAGCTTCAAGTTGTGGATGTGAATTATACCTATGTAGAAGGGAGGTCGTGAAAGAGATATAAGATGTGATGCGAGATTTTAAGGTAAGTAAGGTAATGGCGAACAACGTACGAGATACTCAAGTGTAGGAGGTTATGAATAGTCCATACTTCAGATAGAAGGCTAGAAGCGTTGAGATTCAGTATCTAGGAATGATAGCGGTGTCATTGGTGGCATATCTTCCAACCTATGGTTTCTAGGTACTGAGAGGTCTAGTTAAGAGAGTAAATAAGAGTTAGAGACAATGTAATGTCTCACTTGATGTTCCAGAATAACGTAAGGAAATCTATGGTGCAAGCAAGTTGAAGGAAGGTTACAAGTAATATAAATAGATATGTGTAGGTCACAAGCTAAAGTATGGTAGAGCGATAAGGTTTTAGGAGGACAAGAGTAAGGAAAAGAAAAGGCAAGTGAGAAGGTGAGGAAAATGGATAAGTCCACGGGATTAAGCCCATAAAAACAAGACAGTTGATGGTTTCTCTAAGTTATAAAAAGCTCAGTAGAGCCTGAATGAACTCAAATAAGTCTAAGACTAGTAGCATTTAGAAGAGATGGAATGGTAGTGAAATGAGGGCGTAATTGTGATAGATAAAGTATGACGTTTTGGCCTTCGATTGAGTAATGATTTAATGAATTATACAGGATTAAAATACCCACGTAAGGTGAATCACATTGGGATACTATGAAATCGGTTATGGAAGCATGGTATCGCCCCCAGGTTGATCAGTCTAATCATTTCAGATGTTTTTCGATGAGACGGAGCCCTAGCGGCAGTGTTACATAAGAGGTCAAGTTATCAGCGGTAGATTATCAACATTAAGGTGAATCAATAATGGATGGATAAAAGTTACAAAGTATGAGATGAGATTAGACGATCATTCTTAAGAGGAACAGTAATGAAGAAGCATTAAAGGACTTAGATTTATGCATATAGGAGAGCTTGGTAGCAGACCTCAGTAACAATAAATCAAAGTAAGAGCTATGGCGGTAAAGTCATACAGATGGATGAACGGATCTATGAAATAAGATATAGCAATATTCGTAAGTTCGACAAAGTACCGAGCGATGAACTTCAGCATACCTATAGATGCCCAGAGTGACACCTTGTCAACGTCTGTATATGTTCACAAAGTGAGGCCTAAAGATTGGCTAAAAACTGGAGGAAAGAGGAGAGAAGAGTCGTATAGGCGCACATACAAGGACAAAGACATACATACTGCATGATTGAAGGTAGCAATAGTTACGAGATTGGATGAATTCCTACCACAAATCATGGTGTGAGAAAGAGGCCTAAACTGGGGAATGCCCTGACCTTTGGATTTATTCACAGAACAATTTCCTAGATGGCAAGGAGAGTACTAAAGTATTCGCAAGAGCTATAGGTTATGATAATGATAAGCGCATAAGTCAACATTCGAGGACAAATGTTCCAAGGGGGGAATGATGTTACACCCCATATTTTCGTACGTAAAAGTACGCCATAAGTAAATTGATGAAAGCTCGGAAATGAGATGTTATGCCCCGAATTTTCGTATGTTAATGTTTCGTCGTAAGTTGATCGACGTAAGTTCGGGAATGAGATTATTTTGAGATTATAAGCATTACGCTATTTCAAACAAGTGATGAGTAAATTCGTGAAGGTGAGAGGGTAAGCAAATCTAAGAAAATGAATTTCGTCGAAGGTTGTCATTTTGAGATAAATACGGTCCAAGCTATAATACCCCGTATTTATGGACCGGTGCCATACAAGGTACCACATGACTATGATAGTAAGATGTATAAAGTGTGTTAAAAGTGAGTAGTATTTTAAGTAATTTGAGAGAATTATTAATTATGTGGGTTATTGGTTAATTATTGGATAGTAGAAGATTATCAAGTTAATCAAGAGATTAGTGATTAATTAATAATAATTTTGGATAAGCTTAAGGTGCCTAACGTGGCAGCCCAAGCAATGACTCATTAGTCATTAAAATAGGTGGCAAATCTAAAGAGTTTGCTGGCCAAATCAACATTTCTTCAAGATCCGCGAACAAGAAATAGTCCATTCATGAGGGCATCTAGCCCCAAACCTCAAGAATACCGAAATTTCTATACCCAACTCAACTACGCAAATCAAATGATTGATATATCACTCACACCCTATTATTCTACTGAAACACCCATATAGGATTTCTGGCCGCGTAACAAACAACCCCGAAAGCCTCAAAACCCAATAATCACCATGCTACTAGCCATGCACCCGCAAACCAAAACTCAACGTCCCTTCCAAAAATGCACACCCTTCACATATGATAGCCAACAAGGTCAACACTCTATTAATTTCAGATACCTATTCAGGAGAAAGTCATAATGTACCACATATTCCTTACGCCCATAGTAGACAGCCAACTCAAGCCTTTGTCGAACCATCGAGACCCTTCCGAGATCCGCCTGCACGCAACTAAGCCATCAGGACTGCACCTCCCCAACTCGACCGAGTCACACAAACCGTCCAATACAAGAGTGCTGCCACAAATGCCAGTAGAGATTTCCTATTCAAAGGACCAATTACTTCATCGCTATGCTCACCCAATACCACAGAGCTGACCCATTTCTTCGGATAGTCGATATGCAATAATCCCAGTCAAAGTCCCAACATCGTCCCGTACAAGATCTCAGACCTTAGTCATATACAAATTCTGGGAACCTACCAATACCACATATACATATACCTCAGGCCAAAACTGACGTAAGTATGACTATGCAATCCGAATGCCGCTGATGGACTCCTCCACTTGGCGCAAAGCCACAGAAAACAACGTCTAATGATCCGCAGAACTAACCTTCACAGCTCGTACAACACAAATCACAAGGTACTCCAATACTGCCAACTATCCTCAATCAACACCCACCACGCTTCCGCTGCGCCTCCATATAAACAATTGAATAATCTCTCAATACCTCTGTATCTCCAGTCTGGATGACACGTTGAGAAAAAGTCTGAGCATCCCCGACTCCCTCGTAACCTGTCTGTAGCATCACAAACCACTGCCGCATAGCGGACACCGAGAGTGTAATATTACACACGAGTGGATGTAAAGGAACATAAGTTATATGCTTCGAGCTGAATGAATATCGCACGATAAGGAATGAAAGAATGTGAGATTATCCTAATAGTTCTGTAGCCTCTCGAAGATAAGTACAGACGTCTCCGTACCAATCCGCAAGACTCTACTAAAACTGCTTATGACTCGTAGCACCTATGAACCTAGAGCTCTGATACCAACTTGTTCACGACCCAAAAATTCCAGCGAAAGAGTCGTGATGGCACCTAGTCTCTAAACTAGGTAAGCCTAACATTAACTGAAATAACATTGATATTTACTAACTTTAAATTAAATTACTCTGAACAAATTACAATTCCCAAAACCGGTGGTACAAGTCATAAGCCTTTCTAAGAGTAGTTATAAAAAACAAATACATCATTGTTCCGAAACAAAAGGAACATATGGAAATAAGTACAATTGAAGGTGACTCCGAGACCTGCGAACACTACAACAGGTTTACCTTGAGTCTCTACCAACGACCCGCTCAGCTACAATCGATCGAATACCTCGATCTGTACACAAAAATGTACAGAAGTGTAGTATGATCACACCACAGCGGTGCCCAGTAAGTATCAAGACTAACCTCGGTGGAGTAGTGACGAGGAACAGGTCATACACCTACTGGTCAAATAAATTGAACATGATATGATAATAAGCTATTAACATAAAGATAACAAAGTAATATCAACAACAGGGAGAGAACAAACTACAATCAGTAGAAACAATAAAGGGAAACACGGATGGAAACGAAAGATAACCAAGTAAATTAACACCAACCTAGCTGGAGCACAGACAAGTAAAAATGTACTCAAATAAGGAAGGCGATGTCTGCTCAATAAATCATATCATTTCTGATGCACAATTCCAGCCATCTCAAACTCGATGTCTTATATCATAACCTCAATTACCAAACTTTTAGCACACCCGGAACCTTGTGCCCACGTACTTCTATCTCACTTTGCACAACAACGTTCTCATATTACTCAGTACATAGGGTCCATAAGCAATACAATTAAGATGTTCAAGGAGTCACATTTACATAACATAAAGTAGAGTACAACTTCCAAACCAATTAGGAACTCAGCAAGAAAAGATGAAGCTATTTTTAGAAATCATTTGAATAAGAAAGTACCATTTTCAACTAAAATACAACATCGAATGAATTATTACCTTTAACATGCGATTTAATAAATTACAACTTAGTAGAAATTCCTTTTTAAGTAAAATACAACCTCAGACGGTTTAATGGAATTTAATTGAGAAACTAATTGAATTAAAAATGTAACAATTATTGAAATTTGAAGTATTGAAATATATATAGATAAATACGGCGAGGTATTGAAAACATTATGGGTTCCAACACAAGGGATCACAACAGTAAAGGAATCTAAACAGTTAAAACACTTGAATTGATAACAACAAATAAATACAGCAAACAGAAAGTGCACAGCATCACCCTTCGTGCTTTAACCCTCAATCCTCACCATGCAATCAATCATAGAAATGTGCACGGAATCACCCTTCATGCTTTATCACTCTTCCTCACCATATGAATAATATAAATATGCACAGCATCACCCTTCGTGCTTTATCTCTCTTCCTCACCATATGCATCAATATAAATGTAAATGTGCACGACATCACCCTTCGTGCTTGATCACTCTTCCTCACCATATGAATAATATAAATTTGCACGGCATCACCCTTCGTGCTTTATCTCTCTTCCTCACCATATGCATCAATATAAATATAAATGTGCACGGCATCACCCTTCGTGCTTTATCACTCTTCCTCACCATATGCATCAATATAATGTAAATGTGCACGGCATCACCCTTCGTGCTTTATCACTCTTTCCTCACCCAAACAGCAGAAACAATAACATCCCGGCAAGGAAATCAATGATAGAAACAAATACATCCCAGCAAGGGAATCAACAATAGAAACAAATACACCCGGCAAGGGAATCAGCTATAACCAATCTTGTTCCAACAATTACCCTCACAAAATAAATCCCAACTTGAGTCAATACTCAACAATGGTCAAATACCAAGAAAATACCATAAGTCTTGTCCAACATGAATAATCATCAATTTAAGCATAAATAGTACATAATAAGAAGCACAACAGTCACAATGTAAGACCTACGGAAAAACCAAGAAGCGCAATAACCTTAACAAAATAACAAGACATAATAAGCACGTGATAACTACACCGGCAACCACAACAATTTGGACACATGGCATATATACACGGGGTCATAGAGGAATTCACAATTAAGAGATAGCGAAACAATAAGGAGAACAATCACTTCAATTAAGGCAAATAAGGGGCAAGTAATAAGTAAGAGTTAGAGAAAAGCTAACAACATCGTATGGAGCATATAGAGGTAAGTTAAGCAATTAGGAAACTCAATCATAACGGAATACTTCCCACATAATGAACATAAGGACCTAAGAACCCTAAAGGAAAATTTTTCCACAAATAAGTCCGAGCACACACTCGTCACCTCGCGTGCACGGACTACAAATAGCATAGAAGACTCAACTCCTAAGGGAAGTTCCCAACACAAGGTTAGGCAAGATACTTACCTCAATCCGGCAAATTCAATACTCAATTTAGCTTTTACTTTACCAATTCATCAACGCTCGGCTCAATCTATCCAAAAACGACTTGAATACATCAAACAATGCTAGTGAAAACAATTCCAATGAACAAAATTATGATTCTTATACAATTTGCAAAAAGTCAATAAAAGTCAACTCCCTGGACCCGCGCCTCGGAACCCAACAAAATTTACAAAAATCGAATACCCATTCCTCTACGAGTTCACCCATACAAAAATAATCTAATTCCGATACCATTTGGTCATTCAAATCATCATTTTACATTTTTGAAAGATTTCACAATTTTTCCCAAATTTTCCTTTAGATTCTCATGAATTTGATGTTAAATCTAAGATATAATCACAAAATATAGTTGGAAGTTGATTAGAGACACTTACCCAATGATTTGGAGAAGTTTGGGTCTTTGGAAAAATCGCTATGGAGGTTTAGGGTTTGAGAAAATTGAAAAATGGGTGAAAATCCCGTCAAAAATCTCACTTAGCAAGCCTCAGATGTCGCATTTGCGACCCAGGGTTCGCAATTGCGAACAAGGCAGGGCTGGCAGAAGTCGCATTTGTGACAAAAAGTTCGCATTTGCGAATAGGGCATCGCAATTGCGATGAAAAAGTTCGCATTTGCGACCACACTAGAAACCAACAATTTTTCCCGACACGAAAATGAGCATAACTTCCTCATACGATATCCAAATTCGATGATTCTTTTTTCTATGGCTCCATATTTTCGATACAGATCTAATGGTTCAATAAAAACTGAATTAGGATCTCATTTTCTCAATGTGGTATCATTTTTACTTGAAGAAATGACGATGAAGCATCCAAAAACAAGCACAACATAGCCTAAACCTATCTGAAACTCACCCCAGCCCTCGAGGCTCCAAACCAAACATGCACGCAAGTCTAAAAACATCATACGGACTTGCTTGTGCGAACAAATCATCAAAATAACATAAAAAACTATGAATTTAACCTCAAAACTCATGATTTTCTAACTTTTCAAACGGACGTCCAAATCAAGTCATATAAATTCCGATTCTCACCAAATTTCACAGATAGGACTTAAATATCATAACAAACTTGTACCGCGCTCCGGAACAGTCACAACCCTAATCCCAAACCCGGTCATGATGACGCCTCTCGTGAAGACAAGGCCAGCCGACATACTTCCCATTCACTTTAAGTAGTTAAAATAATAAAACCAAGGTCTTTAATAGAAATAAAATCCCAAAAATAACAGTATAAGTTGCTGAATTTAAAACCAACACAGTCCGACATCAGGGTGTCACCAGTCATGAGCATCTAAAACAATACTAATAGTCTGAAGTCTAATCCCATACTACATGACTGAATCAAAAAGAGCTAAGATAGAGGAAGAATGCACAGGGCTGCGAATCGCCAAGCAGCTACCTAGTAAATCTCCGAAGACCTGCTGGAACTATCAACCCTCACGAGCAGAACCTGTAGCGCCCGAATCTGCACACAGGGGTGCAAGGAGTAAAGTGAGTACTCCAACTCAGTCAGTAATAAAATAAATGAAGACTGAGTAATATAAAATCACGTAAAGCACAACATTAAGCTAAAAGAGGCATAACAAATCAGTATATATAATTAAACAGTGAAATCTCGTAAACATCTTCCAAACAGTTAAACAATATGTAGGAAAAACAACAGAAAAGTAAACACATAATAACTGCCCCTCAGACACGGTAACAACAAAATCAGCCCCTCGGCAATGTCACAGAACAATACAAGCCCCTCGGGCTATATCTCATATCACAATGGGTAGCCGTGCTCACTGGGGGTATATAGACTCCGGGAAGGGCCCCTTACGGCCCAAGTGCATAATCAAGCCATCTCGTGGCATCATAAACATGCTCTCGGCCTCATATCAATCTCAAACCACCTCGTGGGGTACAATCTCAGGCCCTCGACCTCATTATCATAATCAGTATATCACTACTGCGGCGTGCAGCCCGACCCAAAAGTATCCTCACAACACAGGTCCTCGGCCTTACTCAGTCAGAATCTCATAAGCCCCTCGAGCCACAGTAAAATATGAAGCTCAGCTCAAATACCTTTGAAAATATCATTTAATGTGTTTAAAACAGAATAATATAGCTGAATCTTTAAAATAGTAAGATATAGTATGACGGAGCACCAGTATGAAATCAATCAGTGAGGAAAATATCATTTTAAAAAATTCCCTAAGGGTTCAAACAGCTGGCACAAAGGCCACATATGGAATTTAGACCAAAATATAATAATATTAAACAATTAACTATCAAATACACAGTAAAATAATCATTCGGGATGGACTAAGTCACAATCCCCAACGGTGCTCTACCCCACGCTCGTCATCTAGCGTGTAAGTCACATCAACATAGCCGTACGCTGTAAAATTCCGGGGTTTCATACCCTCAGGATAGCATTTAAAATCATTACTCACCTCGAACTAGCCGAAAAGCTACTCTGCAACACGCTTGCCTCTCAAACCAACTTCCGAGTGCTCTAAATCTATCAAGTTCAGATTTTAATCATCAAATTATGCTAAACGAATGAATTCCGATTGAAAAATATCGATTTTAAGCACAAAACCCGAAATCAGTCAGAACCGACCCCCAGGCCCGCATCCCGGAACTGGACAAACTTTATACCAAAATGTTCTTCATCATCTCACGAGTCTGTACATATAAAGAACTCGAAAATCGGAGTTCGTTTGACCCCTCAAATCATCCCTAGAAGGTCTCTTCATCTCAAGCCCTAACTCCACCTTTTCTACTGATTTTCATGAATTAAACACTGATATTTTGTTCCTTAATCATAAATAATCGAGTTTTAGGGTCCAAAACCCTTACCTCGATTAAGAACAATGATTTCCTCTCTTCAAAATCGCCCAAAGCTACAAAATTCAGGTTAAAAAGTGAAGAAACCCTCTGAAAATCACGAAGGAGGAATCAATATATTCCGACCCAGGCATTTCCGCATCTACGGTCTACCGCATATGCGGTACCGCATTTGCGGTCAATGAGCCGCTTCTGCGGCTTTCACTTAACTCAGCCCAAACCGCATCTGTGATGGCAATTCCGCATCTGCGCCTTTGCTGGTGCGGTCCCCACAACCGCATCTGCGATTCCTGCCTTCACAGGCAATTTTCCGCTTTTGCGATCACCTTTTCCGCATCTGCGGCATCGCACCTGCGGTCCCCAATCCGCAGGTGCGGAAACACCAAAAGCAGCAAAAATCTGCAACTTCTCAAAACCTCAAACTCTTCCGTCAACCATCCGAAATCACCCCGAGGCCCCCGGAACCTCACCAAAAGTACAAACATATGTCGTAACCTTATTCAAACTTGTACCAATCTTCAAAACACCTCAAACAACATCAAAATCACTAAAACTCATCGAATTCAAGCCTAAGGTTCTAAATTCTTCTGCATTCCGCTTTTGATGAAAAAGCCAACCAAACTACGTCCAAATGACCTGAAATTTTGCACACACATCCCAAATGACATAACAAAGCTACTGTAACTTCCGGAATTCCATTCCGACCCCTATATCAAAATCTCACCTATCAACCTGAAAATGCCAAAAAACTCAATTTCGCCAATTCAAGCCTAAATCTACTCCGGACCTCCAAAACACATTTTAGTCACGCTCTTAAGTCCCAAAATATCTCCCGAAGCTATCCAAATCATCGGAACTCACATCCGAGCCCTCTAACACATAAGTCAACATCCGGTTGACTTTTTCAACTTAAGCCTTCTTAAAAGAGACTAAGTGTCTCAAACCTTCTCAAAACCTTTCCGAACCCGAGCCAACCAACCTGATCACATAAAAAACCGATAACTAAAGCAATTAGAAGCAGAAATGGGGGAAACAGAGCGGTAACTCCTGAGACGACCGGCCGGGTCGTCACATCCTCCCCCTCTTAAACAAACGTTCATCCTCGAACGGGTCAAGAAACGTACCTGAAGCCTCAAATAGGTGAGTATATCTGCTCCGCATCTCGTGCTCGCTCTCCCAAGTAGCCTCCTCCACGGGCCGACCTCTCTACTGCACTTCCACTGCAGCTATGTCGTTTGATCTCAACTTCCGAACCTGACGCTCCAAAATAGCTGCTAGCTCCACATCATAAGTCAGATCACCCTCCAACTGAAATATACGCCAAACTCCCCATACTCGCCGCCTTTCGGCTCAAAGCGTCGGCCACTACATTGGCCTTCCCCGGGTGATATAAAATAGCAATGTCATAATCCTTAAGTAACTCCAACCATCTCCGTTGCCTCAAATTGAGATCTTTTTGATTGAACAAGTGCTGCAGGCTACGATGATCAGTATACACCTCACAAGACACACCATACAATAATGCCTCCAGATCTTCAACGCGTGAACAATGGCAGCCAACTCCAAATCATGAACATGGTAGTTTTTCTCATGAGACTTCAACTGACGAGAATCATAAGCAATAACTCTACCCTCCTTCATCATAACACACCCAATACCAACTTTCGAAGCATCACAATACACGGTATAAGAACCTGAAGCTGATGGCAATACTCACACTAGAGTTGTGGTCAAGGCAGTCTTGAGCTTCTGAAAGCTCTCCTCACACTCATCAGACCACTGAAATGAAATACCCTTCTGAGTCAACTTGGTTAAGGGTGATGCAATGGACGAGAATCCCTGAACAAACCGGCGATAATAACCCGCCAAGCCGAGAAAACTGCGAATCTCTGTAGCTGAGGACGATCTGGGCCAACTCTGAACTGCCTCTATCTTCTCCGGGTCAACCTGAATACCCTTGCTGGACACCACATGTCCCAAGAAAGCCACTGAACTAAGCCAGAACTCACATTTAGAGAACTTTGCATAAAGCTTCTCCTCTCTCAACCTCTGCAACACCACTCTCAAATGCTCTGCGTGCTCCTTCTGACTACGTGAATACACCAGAATATCATCAATGAAGACTATGACAAACGAGTCAAGATACGGCCAGAACACACTGTTCATCAAATGCATGAACGCTGCTGGGGCATTGGTTAGCCCGAAAGACATCATCAAGAACTCATAGTGACCATATCTGGTCCTGAAAGCTGTCTTAAGAATGTCTGAGTCCCTGATCTTCAACTGGTGATAACTTGAGCGAAGATCAATCTTAGAGAATACTCTCGCTCCCTGAAGTTGGTCGAACAAATCATCGATACGAGGCAAAGGATACTTATTCTTGATTGTCACTTTGTTCAGCTACCTGTAATCAATGCACATTCTCATTAATCCATCCTTCTTCTTCACAAAGAGAACCGGCGCACCCCACGGTGACACACTAGGATGAATGAACCCCTTATCCAAGAGTTCCTGAAATGGCTCCTTTAACTCCTTCAGCCCCGCTAGTTCCATACGATATGGTGGGACAGAGATGGGCTGAGTGACCAGCACCAGGTCAATACCAAAATCTATATCCCTGTCCTATGGCACCTGGCAGGTCTGCAGGAAATACGTCGGAAAAATCCCTCACAACTGGAACAGAATCAATACTTGGAGTCTCTGCACTGACATCCCTCACAAACGCTAAGTACGAAAGACAACCTTTCCCAACCATACGCTGGGCCTTTAAGAAAGAAATCACTCTGCTGGGAACATAATCGATCGAACCCTGCCACTCAATCCGTGGCATACCCGGCATAGCCAAAGTCAATGTCTTGGCATGACAATCCAGAATAGACCGGCACAGAGATAACCAGTCCATGCCCAAAATAACATCAAAGTCCACCATACATAACAATAACAGATCCACTCGGGTCTCCATACCCCCAATAGTCACAACACACGATCGGTACACACGGTCTACCACAACTATATCGCCCATCGGCGTAGAGACATGAACAGAAGAAACAAGGGACTCGCAGGCAATATCCAGATAATGGGCAAAATAAGATGACACATAAGAGAAAGTAGAATCAGGGTCAAATAACACAGAAGCATCCCTCCGATAGACTGAGATAATACCTGTAATCACCGCATCTGAAGCAGTCGCATCAGGCCTAGCTGGATGTGCATAGAAGCGGGCCTGACCACCACCGGATCGACCTCCCCTTCTAGGGCGACCCCTAGATAACTGTCCTCTACCCCTAGCTGGGTGGGTGGGTAGTGAAGTGGTTGGGGCTGAGGCTGAGGCTGATGACTGACCCCTCTGCTGAGATGAACCCCAAGACGACGAGGATACTGCCTCCACATGTGACCCATCTCTCCATACTCATAGAAACTCCCGGGTGCTGGAGACGGGGACTGATGGGAACCCCTAGCACCGGAATGACTAGTAGACGCACCTGGAGTGGAAGAATCCTGAACTGATGGAGCACGGGACGAACCCTGGGCTGGAAGTGCATTGAGTTAGGAATGACCCTGCTAAGAACCGTGAGAACCATGGCCTGATGATGCCCCACGATAACCTGGGCGAGCTGACTGAGCATGCCTGAACTGACGGCCTCTGCCGTGCTAAAACTGGCCCCTCGAAGGAGCACCCCCATAACTACCATGACCACGAGGCCTCTTGGCCTCCCTCTCTTCGTGCTCCTGGCGACGAACTGACTCAATCTCACGAGAAATATCTACAACCTCCTCAAACGTAGCACCTGACACTCTCTCCCTAGTCATGAGAACTCGAAGCTGGTAGGTGAGGCCATCAACAAACCTCTTGATCCTCTCTCTCTCCGTAGCAACCAGCCAAATAACATGTCGAGCTAACTCTGAGAACCTCATCTAGTACTGAGTAACAGTCATATCTCCTTGTCTCAACTGCTCGAACTGCCTATGCAGCTCCTCCCTACGGGACTGTGGAATATACTTCTCCAAAAATAGAGCGGAGAACTGCTGCCAAGTTTAGAGGTGCCGAACCAACAGGCCTACGCCTCTCATATGCCTCCCACCAAGTGAAGGCGGCTTTGGTAAACTGAAAGGTCGTCAGTGCAACCCCGCTAGTCTCCAGAATACCCGCGGTGCGAAGAATCCTCTGACATCTGTTTAAGAAGGCCTGGGCATCCTCGCCCTCAGCACCACTGAAAGTAGGAGGCTGGAGTCTGCCAAACCTCTCCAATCTGCACTGCTCAATCTGCACGACCCTAAACCCAAACCCGATCGTGATGGCGCCTCTCGTGAAGACAAGGCCAGCCGACACACTTCCAATTTACTTTAAGTAGTTAA
The DNA here is from genome assembly GCF_001879085.1 of Nicotiana attenuata. Classification (NCBI taxonomy): domain Eukaryota; kingdom Viridiplantae; phylum Streptophyta; class Magnoliopsida; order Solanales; family Solanaceae; genus Nicotiana; species Nicotiana attenuata. Next base: position 144,256 of record NW_017672221.1, on the reverse strand, counting down.
AATAACAAAACCAAGGTCTTTAATAGAAATAAAATCCCAAAAATAACAGTATAAGTTGCGGAATTTAAAACCAACACAGTCTGACATCGGGGTGTCACCAGTCATGAGCATCTAAAACAATACTAATAGTCTGAAGTCTAATCCCATACTACATAACTGAATCAAAAAGACCTAAGATAGAGGGAGAATGCATTGGGCTGCGAATCGCCAAGAAGCTACCTAGTAAATCTCTGAAGACCTGCTGGAACTATCAACCCTCAGGAGCAGGACCTGTAGCGCCCGAATCTGCGCACAGGGGTGCGGGGAGTAAAGTGAGTACTCCAACTCAGTGAGTAATAAAAATAAATGAAGACTGAGTAATATAAAACCATGTAAAGCACAACATTAAGCTAAAAGAGGTATAACAAATCAATAAATATAATTAAATAGTGAAATCTCGTAAACATATTCCAAACAGTTAAACAATATGCAGGAAAAACAACAGAAAAGTAAACACATAATAACTGCCCCTCAGGCACAGTAACAACAGAATCAGCCCCTCGGGCAATGTCACAGAACAATACCATCCCCTCGGGCTATATCTCATATCACAATGGGTACCCGCGCTCACTGGGGGTGTACAGACTCCGGGAGGGGCTCCTTACGGCCCAAGCGCATAATCAAGCCATCTCGTGGCATCATAAACAGGCTCTCGGCCTCATATCAATCTCAAGCCACCTCGTGACGTACAATCTCAGGCCCTCGGCCTTATTATCATAATCAGTATATCACTGCTGCGGCGTGCAGCCCGACCCAAAAGTATCCTCACAATACAGGTCCTCGGCCTTACTCGGTCAGAATCTCATAAGCCCCTCGGGCCACAGTAAAATATGAAGCTCAGCTCAAATACCTTCAAAAACATCATTTAATGTGCTTAAAACAGAATAATATAGCTGAGTCTTTAAAATAGTAAGATATAGTATGACTGAGCACCAGTATCAAATCTATCAGTGAGGAAAATATCATTTCAAAAAATCCCCTAAGGGTTCAAACAGCTGGCACGAAGCCCATATATGGCATTTATCCCAAATATAATAATATTAAACAATTAACTATCAAATACACAGTAAAATAATCATTCGGGATGGACTAAGTCACAATCTCCAATGATGTTCTACCCCACGCTCGTCATCTAGCGTGTAAGTCGCCTCAACATAGCCGTACGCTGTGAAATTCCGGGGTTTCATACCCTCAGGACAACATTTAAAATCATTACTCACCTCGAACTAGCCGAAAAGCTACTCTGCAACACGCTTGCCTCTCGAACCAACTTCCAAGTGCTCCAAATCTACCAAGTTCAGATTTTTATCATCAAATTATGCTAAACGAATGAATTCCAATTGAAAAATATCGATTTTAAGTACAAAACCCGAAATCAGTCAGAACCGACCCCCAGGCCTGCATCCCGGAACTGGACAAACTTTATACTAAAATGTTCTTCATCATCTCACGAGTCCGTACATATAAAGAACTCGAAAATTGGAGTTCGTTTGACCCCTCAAATCATCCCTAGAAGGTCTCTTAATCTCAAGCCGTAACTCCACCTTTTCTACTGATTTTCATGAATTAAACACTGATATTTTGTTCCTTATTCACAAATAATCGAGTTTTAGGGTCTAAAATCCTTACCTCAATGAAGAACAATGATTTCCTCTCTTCAAAATCGCCCAAAGCTCCAAAATTCAAGTTAAAAAGTGAAGAAACCCTCTGAAAATCACGAAGGAGGAATTAATATATTCTGACCTAGGCATTTCCGCATTTGTGGTGCTTCTACCCCATTTGCGGTACTGCATTGGCGGTCAATGAGCCGCTTTTGCGGCTTTCACTTAACTCAGCCCAAACTGCATCTGCGATGCCAATTCCGCAGTTGCGCCTTCGCAGGTGCGGTCCCCACAACCGCATCTGCGTTCCTGCCTTCCCAGGAAATTTTCGCTTCTGCGATCACCTTTTCCGCATCTGCGGCATCGCACCTGCGGTCCCCTATCCGCAGGTGCGGAAGCACCAGAAGCAGCAAAAATCTGCAACTTCTCAAAACCTCAAACTCTTCCGTCAACCATCCGAAATCACCCTGAGGCCCCCGGGACTTCAACCAAAAGTACAAACATATCCTGTAACCTTATTCAAACTTGTACCAATCTTGAAAACACCTCAAATAACATCAAAATCACCAAAACTAATCGAATTCAAGCCTAAGGTTCTAAATTCTTCTGCATTCCGCTTTTGATCAAAAACCCAACCAAACCACGTCCAAATGACCTGAAATTTTGCGCACACGTCCCAAATGACATAACGAAGCTACTGCAACTTGCGGAATTCCATTCCGACCCTTATATCAAAATCTCACCTATCAACCGAAGAACGCCAAAAACTCAATTTCGCCAATTCAAGCCTAAATCTACTCCGGACCTCCAACACATTTTGAACACGCTCCTAAGTCCCAAATCATCTCCCGAAACTATCCGAACCATTGGAACTCACATCCGAGCCCTCTAACACATAAGTCAACATCCGGTTGACTTTTTCAACTTAAGCCTTCTTAAAAGAGACTAAGTGTCTCAAACCTTCTCAAAACCTTTCCGAACCCGAGCCAACCAACCTGATCACATACAAAACCGATAATTAAAGCAATTAGAATCAGAAATGGGGGAAACGGAGCGGTAACTTCTGAGACGACCGGCCGGGTCATCACAGGAACCAAAATACGGGCCATATACCAACGAGTTCAAACATTAGTTCATTTCTTTATTTCCTTTAAAAACCAGCACAACAATTTTCTTCAAAAATTATTTTCTAAGGCTAGGGACCTCGAAATTCAATTTCGGGCATACGCCCAAGTCCCATATTTTACTGCGGACCTCCAAGGATCATCAGGACACAGATCCAAGTCCGTTTACCAAAAATGTTGACCAAAGTCAACTAAAAAATAAATTTTAACTCTAGAAATTACTATATTTTTTATGTTTTCACATAAAAGCTTTCCGATTTCACGCCCAGACTGCGCACGCTAGTCGATACACATAATATGAAGTTGCTCGTGATCTCAAACTACCGAACCGGACGTAATTGCTCAAAACGACCAGTCAGGTCGTTACAAGATGTACTTTCCTCATGCTATTTGAGAATGAAATATCTTATCTATTGTTGAACGTTTTTGGGAAAAATCACAGTTTTCTGATTTACTCATATTTCGATGATTTCGGTAAAAGATTTTGGTTTTTACTGTTATACCTGAAAAGCATGACTATTTTTCGTAACTGTGAATGAGCTGAGTATCATATCTTTGAGTTATTACTTCTGTTGCTTTTATTATATTATTACGAGTTGCTCTTGGCTATTGGTGTTGGACTCTGACGGTTGTCCAAGCTTGTCACTGATTTCAACCTAAGGTTAAGTTTGCTACTTATTGACTACATGTGATCGTTTGTACTCATACTACACTTCTGCACCTTGCATGCAAATTTTGGAGCTGATGTTGTTGTGTATGGCGGGAGCTGGCATTGAAGATGTATATGCATTCCGGTTATAGCTGTCTCTTATTCTTGTTAGCTTTAGATTTATAAATTTGTTTATGCGCGTTTCAAACAGATGGTGTATTTATTGCATATCAGCTTTGTAAACTCTAAATCTTAGAAGCTCATGATTTGTACTACCGTTCCATGGGGAGTTGTATAAAATTCAGTTATTTTATTTTTGACTCTTATCATTATTATTATATTGTGGTTTATTGTTAATTGGCTTGCTTAAGGAGTTGGGTTAAGTATCATCACGACTAGTTGGATTTTTGGATCGTGACATCATTGAAGATACCGTAAGAAAATTTGCGTTTAAGAAATAATACTTCAACTTCCTAATAAATATCCATTAAAGCTAATGATCAAAAGAAAATTGCAGCTTTAATGTCTTAGAAAGTAGGAAATTAAACTGTAGGTACTGTATATAGAGTTTGCTTATTAATGCTTTTGGCCACAACTTGGACAAGAAGGAGCGATTTGGAAATTGAAAATATAACACTCGATTTTTTTTTTTATTTTTGACTATGTAATATTTTTTTTCTTTGCCAATCATATATTAAAAAAACAAAATACATATAATCAAAGATAAAGTACAATTGAAAGGCAATTCTGGTGAAATGACCAAATATATATCCCAAGTGGGACAAGATCAACCTCACTTTTTCTTCAATATTCTTGACAATTCCTCCTCTCCCCCCCCAAACCCCCCCAACCAAACTTAAAGGAAACATGTTCAATGCACACTTACATAAATTTCAAGAAAACAAAAGTAAAAATCCACATTGAAATCCTTTGGAGACTTGGACACTTCAACTACTCTTTCCAACTATTCATTGGCAAGTAGGACCATCTCAAGCCACTCCAAAATAAAATTCCTTTACACATGTCCTTTATTTTATTCGTGACTTCAGCTTATATTCACTTACGGTATAAAATTTTATGATACAATTAATGCTATTTACTATAGTTTCTTTTAAGAACCATACTAACACTCCGGAGTATGAGTATGGTCTCTCCTGGGATCCTGACAATAATCATATACCTTATAGTTCCTCTGCACCCATAGCATGGCCGCTATCTGCTGGAGGCTCAGTCCACCAGCTCTAGACGGAGAGCTCGAGGGCGAGCGTCCGCACCAGGGGTTCTCGTTAGCCGTGCAACCAGCAATTTTAAAATTGTTATATTTTCCGACGAATGGTTGGTACCGATAATCGGCTTTAATTCTTCCTTCCTCTGTCGCCCAAGATGAAGCATCCCAAATTGAACCATACACATACATAGGTCTTTGTGGAAATGTAGCATCATTTTTCCTAGGGTATCTTCTGATTGGAACATCGTCGACAAAAAATCTACAAGTCAAAATCAAAGAAAACAATAGCAAAGACACGTTAGAAAAAAACAACTAAAAGAAAACATTTGCATGCATGGGGTCTAAGGTGGTTACATTAATGAACGAAAATACTTTTTGATATTTGACAAAAATAGCATAACTATTTATTTTATGTCACCTAAAGGAGTAGATACATATCTATATCTTTTGGTTTCTTGCTATTAGGTTTTACTCGATTCTCTGTCTAGTTGCTTTGTCAATCTTTAACTAATCTCAATTGATTTAAAATTTGTAGAGTTAATTACTGTACACTGAAGAATTTTTATGCTATCATATCACTTAAACGGTATAAACGACTCTCTTTGCCTACATATCCTGTATGCGATGAATCAAATACTTCATGTGAATTATGTATGCATGCATGCATGATGTTGATTTAAAGTTGATAAAACAAAAATATGTAAAAAGAATAATCTTAAAAAGAATTAATTAAAAAAAACAATTAAATAAAAGACTAACATGATCTCATTGGGATCCCAAAGGATAGCATAATTGTGGTAAGCTTGAGTTGGGTCAAACCAAAGGTTAAATTTCATTTCTCTCCCAACAATATTTCCATCTCCACTTCCTCTGATGTATACATTTGTTTGTAAAGTATAAGGCTTATTTGGCGTTGTTCCAAGAAACTCAATATCAATTTCATCATGGCTCCCTGGATAATCTTGATTGTTTGAAAGCTACCACAAAATTCAGGAAAAAATAAATAGTATAATGATTAGTATATAAAAACTCAAAATATCAGTAAAACTAAAAAAAAAAAATTATATCAATTAGTTCTCACATAGAAACAAGTAATAATTCCAGCAGTGTAACCAGGTTGTAGCTTCACAGAAGTGCCAAAATAACCGGAACGATAATTTTTCAGAGATTTAAAGCCACTTCCCCCTGTATTTAAAATACATGAGAAAACCCAAGAAATTAGAAATATGAGAGACTATGCAAAATGGTATATAAATTCAAAAGGGCAGTCTGGTACATAAAATATTCCGCATTCACTTAGGGTTCGAGAAAGGGCTGCGTGCCAGAGGGCGTAATGTAGATAGCCTACCCTAATGCAAGTATTAGTGACTGCTTTCACGGTTTGAATCCGTGACCTATAAGTCACACACGGAGACAACTCGTTCTAATATTGCATACAAGGAAATAAAAGAGAGACAAGAACTAAAGACCTGTGGTTTTATCAAGCCATATAGTTAAGGCACTTTGGTCCAAAGATTGATGTTGAGGACCCCAAAGGTTTCTAAAACCCTGGCTAAACCCTAAAGATTGAACCTTAGAACTAGGATAGTAGCCAGGAGAAGGGGGACCCTGAGCATTGCTTGAATTGAACAAGAAAAGGAAAAGCAAAGAAAGAAGGAATAAAGCCATAATAATTAGAAAAGGGAAGAAATATAATCAATTAAAAATGAGTGCTTTAGAGGCAGTGGTGTTGAGATGATGATATGATAAGAATTGAAGTGTTGTAGGATTGAAGGGAGAAGAACACATAGAGATGAGTATAAATAAGAAGATTGAGGTCCCACTAAAGAAAATGCATTGATAAGAGGTTGATGGAAGTTATACATAGAGACAAATACAAAGAAACAATTTTGTGATGCATTTTCATAAATATGCAAAATGAAATCATTTGCCAAGTATATAAAGTAGGAATATTAAAAAAAAATTACATGCACCTGATATTTAAATTAAGTTATATAAAATTTTATGGTTAAGTGATTTAATCATGACACGAGTATATACTAATAAGTTATGATCAAGTGAGAGAATCGTACATGCAAACACATAATATTTAGTGATTTGATATAAACACTGAGTGTGTGTAAGTTCACTTGTTTAAAACTCATAATCTAACAAATCACCAGGAAATTCTCACAAAACAGGTGTGGTTTATTGTTCAATATTTACTATATATCCCTCTTTTTGTCCTTTACTCTTCCTTGATCCTTCAAGATAATAATTTTTTTTTTTTAAATAAAAGTGATATGGTTAGTATATCTTTTTTTCCTTTTAAAATTCATCAGCAAAATTTAGTTGGTTAGGATTCCTCGTTATGGGAAGCTAAAAAACAAAGAAAATGAAGAAGGAATTGTCATAAGTGGTATTCTTCTTTTTTCTTTTGTCTTTTTATTTTTCATTTTCATTTCTTCTCATAATTACATTTTTATTGTTACCCTATATATATATATATATATATATATATATAATATATATATATATATATATATATATACTATATAATATATTATATATCCACTTTTTCGGTTTCGTTTTCCTTATCGTGACACTGCCCTTTCTTACGGCGACAAACTTTTTAAAATCAACACTATTTTTCTACATTAAACATGGCTTTCATTTAGCTTTGCTTTCTATCCAAATTAGACATCAAACTCACATTTCATTTTCTTTTTCTTTTTTCCTACTCAATAATATACTTCAATTATTATAATTCGGAGTTTGGCATTATTTTGTATATATCCAGTTGGTGTATCCTCTACCCTTTTTTTTCTTTCTTCAAAAGGATATGGTATTATTATTTTTTGGTGTAGCCTATGTCACTTTTTTATTTTATCATAATTTGAACAAATAATTGGTAATTAATGAAGTTGTTGTATGGTGCTACTTTCAATTTCCTTCTCTCATTTTAAAGTGTATGCCAACATTCTATCCGTTGATCCATTATTTTCTTTTGCAGTCCCATTTTGGAACTTTATGTTGGAATTTAAAGACATGAATTGTCTTAAATTAAGTGGAGTGAAAGGGAAATGGAGGAAATAAGTTTTGGAGGGAAACGAAAAATTCAAATTCATTAAGTCTTGTAAAGTGGATTGTCCCACATTGGATGGGGAAACCATCCAATATGTGTTTATATTGAGAAACACATTCTCTACCTCTCAAAAGGTTGAGAAGAAGGGAAACCCCTCGAGCCATCGTCGTCGCTCGGCTTCGGCTTCGGATCGGTCGATCGATAAGATTAATTTTTTGGACCTAATCTTAATTAATTAATTGACTGTTTCCTCCTATTATTATTATTATTATTTTTTAATTAAAAGAAGTTAACAGCCGTGTCTGTTAACCCAACGTTCTTCTTTCCAACAGTCGTGTCTGTTAATAGACATGCCATAACTCCATTCCTGAACAGGTCTGTTCGCACCTGTTTAGGGAGAATCTTTGGCCTATAAATTCCAGAGGCTATGCCTCATTCAGTACTCAGTTTTTTTTACAGACATCACTCTCAAAACTCTCTTTCTTCCTAACTAAATTACTGCATCGTTTTATCAAAACAAAACAGTAAGTCGTGTGATTCGCAGCGTATCTTTGAGTTCGTTGGAATTCTCTGATTTGTATTGCTACTATCACAGAAACGTTTTTCTGTTCTATCCTGGGAGGAAGTAACCCATAATCCTTGGCAACTGTGGGAAGGTTATACTTCCTTAAGGAGACACAAGAAATTTGTGGGATCGGATTTAACATTCTGCTTCATCTCTTTTTCATTTTTCCGTTAAACATCTTTCGAACCAGAACACTGTTGTTAACAAGCTTAAGGAATTATAATTTGTTTTTAGTAACAGTGTTCTGATTTTGCTTGGTTTTGAAGTAATAAAAACTTCATCAAGTAAAATTGGTTTGTAGTAATCGATTTGAAGATTAAAAACTTCACCAGATTGCTAATTTCGTTTGTATTGTTTAACATTGTTTTGTAGTAGTCGGTTTGAAGATTATAACTTCACTAGATTGCTAACTTTGGTTTGTGTTGTTTTTCCAGAAAAAAAAAATGACGAACGGAACGAGTGATGCTGTTTCTGCTAACGCTGGGACACAACAAATTGGTTCTGCTCAGCCTGCTGCACCAAACGTTGCCCCTGCACCAGCAATTGCGAAGGCTGAAAAACCCGGTAAATTTACCGGGGTTGATTTCAAACGTTGGCAGCAGAAGATGTTCTTCTATTTGACAACCCTCAGTCTGCAAAGGTTTATCAATGAAGACGAACCTGTTGTGGCTGAAGGCACTCCTGACAACGAGAAACTTCTGGTAACTGAGGCTTGGAAACATTCTGACTTCCTTTGTAGAATTATGTTCTAAATGGTTTAGAAGATAGTTTGTGCAGTGTCTTTAGTGTTTGTAAAACTTCGAAAGAGCTGTGGTACGCTCTTGAGAAAAAGTACAAAACCGAAGGTGCTGGTTTTAAGAAGTTTGTTGCTGCCAAGTTTCTAGATTTCAAAATGGTGGACAGCAAGTCTATTATCTCTCAAGTTCAGGAGTTGCAAGTGCTGGTTCATGATATGCTTGCAGAGGGCTTGGTGATCAATGAAGCCTTTCAAGTGGCGGCATTTATAGAAAAATTGCCTCCATTGTGGAAGGACTTCAAAAATCAACTAAAGCACAAAAGCAAGGAGATGACACTTGAAGATCTTGTGGTGCGCATAAGGATAGAAGAAGATAACAAAGCAGCAGAAAAGAAGTCTCGTGCAAGTTCTTCCATTGCTGGTGCAAACATTGTTGAAGAGGCACCAACTAATAGCAAGAAAAGGAAGAAACCGTCTGGGCCAAAGCAGAATCCGCCTAAGAAGAAGTTCAAAGGCAACTTCCACAATTGTGGGAAATATGGGCACAAGATTGCAGAATGTCGTGCTCCAAAGAAGGATAAGAAAACCCAACAAGCAAACATTGTTGAAAAGAACAATAATGTGGAAAACTTGTGTGCTATGCTCACTGAATGTAACTTGGTAGGAAGCTCAAAGGAATGGTGGATTGATTCAGGAGCTACACGACATGTTTGTGCTAACAAAGGGTTATTTACTTCTTATGATTCTGCAGGTCCAGACGAGACAATCTTCATGGGCAACTCCGCAACTGCGAAGACTGAAGGCTATGGGAAGATTTGCTTAAAGATGACGTCTGGCAAAGTAGTTACTTTAAATAATGTACTCCATGTTCCAGAAATTAGGAAGAACTTAGTTAGTGTTGCACTTCTCGTTAAAAACGGGTTTAAGTGCATTTTTGTTTCAGACAAGATTGTAATAACTAAGAATGAATTGTATGTAGGAAAAGGCTACCTAAATGAGGGCCTTTTCAAACTGAATGTAATAGCTATTGATATGAATAAAGTTGAATCTTCTTCTTATTTGCTTGAGTCTAATTCTTTATGGCATTCCCGTTTAGGTCATGTTAACTTCAAGACATTGCGAAAAATGATAAATTTGAAAATATTGCCTAAGTTTAGTTGTGAAAATACAAAGTGTCAAATATGTGTGGAGTCTAAGTATGCTAAGCATCCTTTTAAGTCAGTTGAAAGGAATTAAAATCCTTTGGACTTAATTCACACTGATATTTGTGATATGAAGTCAATACCATCTCGTGGTGGGAAAAAGTATTTCATAACTTTTATTGACGATAGTACAAGATATTGTTATGTATACTTGTTAAATAGTATGGATGAGGCAATAGATGCATTTAAGCAATATAAGAATGAAGTTGAGACTCAATTAAATAGTAAAATAAAAATGATAAGAAGTGATAGGGGAGGTGAGTACGAATCACCATTTGAAGAAATATGTTTGGAGTATGGTATCATACACCAAATAACTGCCTCCTACTCACCACAATCCAACGGGATTGCAGAAAGAAAGAATAGAACTCTTAAGGAGATGATGAATGCTTTATTGATAACTTCTGGGTTACCACAGAACTTGTGGGAGGAAGCTGTTCTAACAGCAAACAGAATTCTTAATCGAATTCCCCATAGCAAAACGCAATCCATACCATATGAAAAATGGAAAGGAAGAAGTCCTAACTTGAAATATTTCAAAGTGTGGGGGTGCTTGGCAAAGGTTCAAGTTCCTAACCAAAAAGAGTTAAAATAGGACCCAAAACTGTAGATTGTGTATTTATAGGATATGCAACAAATAGTAAAGCATATCGTTTTCTGGTTCACAAATCAAAAAATCCAGAAATTCAAGTGAATACAGTAATGGAATCAAATAATGCTGAATTTTTTGAGCATATATTTCCATATAAAATTGAAGATGAGACATCTATTCCAAGGAATAAAACAAATGATGAGATGCATAATGAGGAGAATCCAAGACGTAGCAAACGTCAAAGGAAGTCTACATCATTTGGTCCAGATTTCTTAACCTTTCTACTAGAAAATGAGCCTCAAACGTTTAAGGAGGCTATGTCTTCTTCTGAAGCACCATATTGGAAAGAAGCTGTCAATAGTGAGATACAATCCATTTTGGACAACCATACATGGGAGTTAGTTGATCTTCCTCCTGGAAATAAACCTTTAGGTTCTAAATGGATTTTCAAAAGGAAGATGAAAGCAGACAACACTATTGACAAATATAAGGCAAGACTTGTAGTCAAAGGCTTTAGACAAAAGGAAGGTCTTGACTACTTTGATACATACTCGCCGGTAACAAGAATTACATCCATTCGGATGTTAATTGCTTTAGCCGCGGTATATGGCCTTGTAATACATCAAATGGATGTGAAAACAGCTTTCTTAAATGGAGATTTAGAAGAAGAAATCTATATGGAACAACCTGAAGGGTTTGTGGTTCCAGGAAAGGAAAAGAAAGTTTGTAAACTTGTTAAGTCTCTTTATGGACTAAAACAAGTACCTAAACAATGGCATACAAAATTTGATGACACAATGTTATCAAATGGCTTTAAGATCAATAAGTGTGATAAATGTGTTTACATAAAAGACAATCCAAATCATATAGTCATTGTTTGTCTATATGTTGACGATATGTTGATAATGAGTAATGACATTGCTAACATTAATGCCACAAAGCATATGTTAAGCAGGAAATTTGATATGAAAGACATAGGAGTTGCTGATGTAATCTTGGGAATAAAGATCCATAGAACTCCTCAAGGTCTTGCACTATCACAATCTCATTATATCAAATCAGTTCTTGAAAGATTCAAGCACTTAAATTTTAGAGTTTCAAAAACTCCTATTAATGTGAATCTTCCGTTAAAGAAGAACAAAGGTGGGAGCAAGTCTCAACTGGATTATGCTCGGGTTTTTGGATGTTTAATGTACATCATGAATTGCACACGACCCGATATAGCATGTGCTATCAGTAAGTTGAGTCGGTACACGCATAATCCAGATCAAACTCATTGGATGGCAATGAAACGTGTCTTGGGATATCTAGAATATACTCAAGATTATGCGTTGCAATTCAACAAATACGCAGTGGTAGTTGAAGGATATTGTGATGCAAATTGGATCACCGGCTCACATGACTCAAAATCCACAAGTGGATACATTTTCACTCTTGGAGGAGGAGCTGTGTCTTGGAAATCATCCAAACAAACTTGTATAGCTCGCTCAACGATGGAGGCTGAGTTCATAGCTTTAGACAAAGTTGGTGAAGAAGCTGAATGGCTTCGGAATTTTTTGGAAGATATTCTGTTTTGGCCCAAACCACTGACACCTATTGCATTCACTGCGATAGTCAATCAGCTATAGGAAGGGCAAAGAATGTTATGTATAACGGTAAGAGTCGTCATATAAGACGAAGACATAAAACCGTTAGACAACTGATCTCTAGAGGAATCATTTCAATTGACTTCATAAAGTCAAAGGAAAATGTGTCGGATCCGCTTACAAAAGGCCTTACTAGAGAGGCAGTTGAGTTCACAACAAAGGGAATGGGTCTGTGGTCGATGGGAAGTCAATCATAATGGTAACTCTACCTAGAAGACTGGAGATCCCAAGATCTAGGTTCAAGGAGATCAAATAAAGTTATGAAAGACAGTGGAACATTGTCAAAATAAAACTCTGTGATCCATTCTCATGAAAGGACAATGTTAGGGAACAAGGATAAAGCGGTTAAATCTTTTTAATGATTATCTAATTCTGATACAGGAATTATCAGAAAATGTAATCTCCGGGATTATAGCTTAGAAATCACCTATGTAAGTGTAAAGTGTAAGCCGCTTCAAGGGGAAGTTAGCAAGGCCAAATTCTCTATAAACTTATGAAAACAGGAGGTGTTCATGGCTGAAACGAACACAACAATGAGAACCAAAGACGTTTAAGGGTTAATTGTGTGACTTATGTTGTCTAGATATACACCAAAGCTCGACAGTTCAAAGATATCAAATCTACCGATTGACCGAGTATATCCGATATAAGTTCACTATGGAAAGTTCAAAGGGAAACCTACTTATCCAAATGCAGCTAATCCTTAATTGCAAATCACACAGTTTTTATGCATATCCTCTTCTTTTAGGCCATTCCCCATTCATGTGGGGGATTGTTGGAATTTAAAGACATGAATTGTCTTAAATTAAGTGGAGTGAAAGGGAAATGGAGGAAATAATTTTTGGAGGGAAATGAATAATTCAAATTCATTAAGTCTTGCAAAGTGGATTGTCCCACATTGGATGGGGAAACCATCCAATATGTGTTTATATTGAGAAACACATTCTCTACCTCTCAAAAGGTTGAGAAGAAGGGAAACCCCTCGCGCCGTCGTCGTCGCTCGGCTCGGCTTCGGCTTTGGCTTTGGATTTGGATTTGGATTTGGATTTGGATTTGGTCAAATGATCAATCGATAAGATTAATTTTTTGGACCTAATCTTAATTAATTAATTGATAGTTTCCTCCTATTATTATTATTATTATTATTATTATTATTATTATTATTATTATTATTATTATTATTATTATTATTATTATTTGTTTTTAATTAAAAGAAGTTAACAGCCGTGTCTGTTAACCCAACGTTCTTCTTTCCAACAGTCGTGTTTGTTAATAGACATGCCATAACTCCATTCCTGAACAGGTCTGTTCGCACCTGTTTAGGGAGAATCTTTGGCCTATAAATTCCAGAGGCTTTGCCTCATTTTAGTACTCAGTTTTTTTTACAGACATCACTCTCAAAACTCTCCTTCTTCCTAACTAAATTACTGCATCGTTTTCATCAAAACAAAACAGTAAGTCGTGTTATTTGCAGCGTATCTTTGAGTTCGTTGGAATTCTGTGATTTGTATTGCCACTATCACAAAAACGTTTTTCCGTTCTATCCTGGGAGGAAGTAACCCATAATCCTTGGCAACTGTGGGAGGGTTATAATTCCTTAAGGAGACACAAGAAATTTGTGCGATCGGATTTAACATTCTGCTTCATCTCTTTTTCGTTTTTCCGTTAAACATCTTTCGAACCAGAACACTGTTGTTAACACTTTGCATAAAAGCAACTCCTTAATATCAATACTAAATCTATATCACTATTAGAGGTGGCAAAATTGTTAAAAGAAAATAGTTATCCACCCATATTATCCATCAAAAAATGGGTTGGATAATAAACCATTTAAAAACGGGTCGAATATGGATAAAGAACCATATTATCCACTTAGAAAATGGTTAACTAATGGATAATTAATGTGTTTAACTTTTACATTTGTAAAGCCTCAAATTGGAGCTCCTCAAGTTTATGGAAGACTAGGAATTCTCTCATAAGTGATCATATTTAAGAAGCCATGGATAATATGGATATCCATATTATCATCCGCGGATAAATCCATTTATATCCGTCTCAAATACGGGTCGGGTCGGATCATTTATTCGTTTTTAAAATTACCCATTTTGACCCGCTCATATCCGACCCGACCCGTCTGTTTGCCACCTTTAATCACTATCCAAACGGCGAATTTAAATAAATAAGTAGAACTATCATGGAAAATTTTGTAAATATCTTTTGTTCACATATTTTCAATCTACATAATCAACTCGATCCCCAAATGCGTAGCATTTATACGTTCTACATATCATATATGCACTTCTCAAGTCGAGGGTTTATCGAAAACTCTACCATATCAATTTATCATCATTTGTAGCTAGAGGAAGTAAGAAAAGAGAAAGCATTTACACTTCCTTTCCAGATTCAACAGCACGTGGACGTGGACTTGATATATAATGAATTTAATTTGCCTCCTCTTTGAGCTCGTCCATTTGTTGGGTGATCCCTTGCTCTTACTTTCTAATGTTTGCTTGCTGTAATTTAGGCTCAAATGAAATTTCTTCTAACTATATTTGACATGAGTTTAAAATCCTACATCAATGGCTGCAATAACACAAGTGACGATTAAAGCTTGCAGTTTCAGTTTCTCATCAGAAGAAAGAAATCTTTCCATCACAAGATAGTTGGAGTTAGCTTTGATAATGTGTCAGCAAGACCAACTTCTCAAGATTCATTTTCTCAAATTCTGATCCGGAAAGCAAGCAATCGAGAACGAACCATAATCTTTACTTCAAATAGCATCAAGATCCAATCTAAGGTCAACACAAGCGAGCAAATCAAGAATCAAGATTTGGCGCCACAAGACACATAGATAGGAATTTTGTAACTCTTAGCTTGCAGGCATATGTAGTGCTCTTCTCTTTTTCTTTTGATGTAAGAAGCGAGTAACAGTAACAGCAACAGCAACAGCAGAAATCTTAACTCCAGTGTGTGGTAGTCCCAGCTACCAAATTTTCAAAGACTACACTGTCCTGATTCCTTTATAGCCAAGGATATGTAGGCAACCTCAGAAGCAAGGTTCGGTCACGTTTTTTCAAAAATGCTTTCATTTGAGTGGCACACGAGAAAAATTAGCTATGGCATTCGCTTTCTTTGCACGAAAACTCTTTATATTCTCGAGCAAAGAGGGGTAGCTGTAAATACCTAATTTTTCCTTTTTTTTGTTTTCTCCTACATTATACCTTTTTTAGATTTATTTTGTGTGTGTTTGTAGCTTTTAGAATTAGAGTTATTAAATAATGAGTGATGGGGTTAATATGGATTGATTTTGTTGGTTTTAAAGCACAATTGGCCCAAACACATGGACCAAATCAGCGACCCAATTGCATTCGACCCGCCCAGCTCAAGACCCCAACGAGACGCGCCAAAACAGCGTCATTTTGGTTAAGTGGCTGAGATTTAATCTTAGCCACACATCTTGACTTGATCCAATGGTCCTAATTTAATCTCTCACCTAGGTATTTAAAGCCTAAGGAAGCCAAATTTTGCCCCCATTTTGCCTTATTTCCCTTTTCTTCTTCCCCTCTCCTCACTCTCTCATCACTCTCTTATCTCTCTGTCTCTCCGCCGCTCCCCACGGTGACTCCGCCGGCCAGAAATCGCCACCGCCGGCGGACCTCGTCCAAAGCCCATAAAACCTACACCAATATTTTCCTCTCTTTACCCTCTCTCTTAATCCGAGACCCAAATCCTCAAAAATCCCTCTAAATTCTGTGAAACTGAAACCCTAGATAGCCGCCTCTTACTTCCCTCTTCGATTTCACGGCAAATCCGACCACCCCATCACACAAACTTTACATAAACATGTAGTTCTCCAGGAGATCTACACTTTCCCTCTAGTTTTACCTCCGAAATCCGACCACCACCGTCGACCACCCCACAACCCACCGCCTCTGCCACTACTGCTTCTCCATCTTCGCTTCTTTCGACCCAAGAACCCTCTTTTCCTTCCGGAATAATGCTGGAATCCCTTTGTTTTAGCATTTTCCGGAGTAAAATGAGTGTTTCAGGGTCGGGTAGCTACTCCTTCACATCTCCGGTGTCTTCTCGTGGCTCGAACAGTTCAAGCACGTTCGATTGGTATAAGCGTCATCCCTTTAATTAATTTTTTGATCTTTTAATAGTAGTAGGTTAATTTCTGATTTTTATTTTTTTCTGTTTTAGTTTGTTGTTTGTTAATTAGAGTTTAGGTTTATTATCATTATCTAGCTTAGTTTTTTATCAGATTGTTATTAACCAAGCTAATCTTTAGTGTTGTCGAATCAGTGTCCATCTAGCAAGTTGTTTCGTCGATGTTATCTTTCGTCGACGATTCAATAATGTTTGTTTAACTTCTGCTTCATATAATAGATAATAGTATTAGTCGCTTTATCTTAACTTGCATATGTTGAACCGATTTGATCTAGTTCATTTGAATCCTCATTCTAGTTGCAATCTAAGTGTGTATGCTTTAGCAGTTCAATTGGTGAATGTTAGTTGCTTGTTTACTTGGTTTAGTTTGAATCAATAGGGTGATATTGATGTTGTTAAAATCTGAAGATTAGATGGTATGAGTTAGAGTACTAGTAGCTTACTTTTTACTAGTAGGGTGGCCGAAATGACTCTTTGCTTCTGCTATAGCAGATTTTTAGGTTATCCTTTCACCTTTTAGACAGCCTTTGAACAGTGTTTAGCACACAAAGTCAGTCACTTTTTGGAAAGATTTTTGGTGAACCAAAATCTGTCCAAAAAGTTGGCTTTATTTGCCTGCTTAAGGGCTGCCCCTTCCTCACTTTACGGAGGGATCTTACACACATCTTTAGAGTTGCCTGAACACACATATCATTGAACAAAAATCAGCAGCTGAATACTTTAGTAAGCTGAAAATATCTGCACTTTGTGAGTGAATCTTAGAGTGCAAACTTTGAGAAAAGTAGAAGTCTTCTTTAGAGTTAGTTCTAGGCTTCTTCTCTAAAGTTTTCGGGCTGTTTTAAACATAATTTCCTGCTGGATTTCTGCTGATTTTGCTGTTTTTTTTTCTCTGTTGCTTTCTGTTGCCGAGCTCTTATTCTTCACTGCTATATTTATTTTTCTGCGACCCAGGTAACCTTTAAACTCTATAATGCAGATTTTTTTAATAGCAATTGATGAGGATTTGAGCATGTTTAGATTACTTGAGGCATATGCGAGGAAATTTACTATATGGATGAATGTTGAGATTTCAATCTTGAAATCAAGTTTTAGATCATAATATTAAATTCATGATTTTTTTTGTGTTATTTATTTATTTATCGTCTCTTAGCATTTCTCTGTTAACCTTTAAGTAGTATTTTATGAGAATCTTGATCATGTTGTAGAAAAAGAAAAATTGTTAAACACTTGTTGAAGAATTTGAAAGTGGGAATGTATTAGTTTAGTATTTAATAAGATTGGGCTAACAAGAATAAAGGGGCCAAAGGATCTAACCTGTTGGCCCGTTTTCACTGATAACAAATCTGGCCCATTTGTTTTTGATAAGCAAGGGCTGCCCAATGCCAAAGCATGTCAAAGAAGGGCCAGCTATTTCGATACTCAAATAATTGGCCCATTCCCTTTTATATCAATATTTGTCCACTCTTTAATATATCAAGTTAGCCCAACTTTTCATATTTTTATTTTAGTCAAATAATCTCAATAAAAATCAGATGTTTCTTTTATTAAAATAACTTTACAACTTAGTCTCCTTAATAATTACGCTAGGCAATTAGTAGGCGCGCTTTAACTTCACGGACTCGTTCGCGTAGCGTGATATTATTTTTATTAAATTAATTCAATAATCTCATTCCCTATCCAATAGTTAGTTAATTTTTAATTTAATTAATCCCTATAATCATGGATTCGCTTGCGTAGCCGATAGTAACTTTTAATAATTTTCCAAAAATTATTTTCTACGAATGTAGTATTTTTTTCCAAAAGTAATAACGTACTAATGATCCTTGTCATGATTGCAGATCCACTTGCGTAGCGCGGTTATGACAAAAGTCAATAAATTTCGGCTGAATCACGCATTCACTTGTGTAGTGTGATCATGACATCTTATTATATTCTTTAATTTTTATAATAATCAAGAAATAAAAGCGGACAGGTAAAACATGAAAATCATATAAATCACAATTTTTCCAAAATCAATTCAAGCCAAGTTTTAAGTCAATAAAGCGACCGTGCTAGAACCACGGGACTCGGGGAATGCCTTACACCTTCTCCCCGGTCAACAAAATTCCTTACCGAACTTTGTGTTTGCAGACCACTAACAATAGGGTCAAACCTTCCTTTGACTAGGGATTCAAAAACGGTGACTTGGAACACCGAAAAATCAATTCCAAGTGGCAACTTTGAACCATAAAATAATCCCTATTCCAAATCGTCACTTTAATTGGAAAGACCCTTTAACCCACAATAATCCATACAAATATCTTTTTGGGGTTATAAAAAGGGGTGTGACAGCTCTGGCGACTCTGCTAGGGAACAACCAGAATTCGAGCTTGTACATGTTGACTTTTTATCTGGCTTTATTAATTTTTTTATATATTGTGATTTATTTGCTCCTAATGTGCTACTTGTTCGCTTTTTACCGCTTTGATATTGTTGAACTGTACATATAAACTGTCTTCTCACGCACCCTCTCTAAGTCTTCTTGAAATTAAAAATTGGGCTTGACATAGCCTGCTTTCTTTGAGATAGCCGAGGTGCTTGTCACCCGTTGAAGGATTTTAGTCACACATGTTTTAGGTGGGGAGCACCACCAGCTAAGCCGTAAAGCAATGCTACTAGTACGTAGACCCTCCTTGGCTCGAGATGTTCGCTCAAGTAAGCCAGTCAAGATACCTTCTCCAATAGGATATAAACCTAGAAGAACAAACCTCAAACCGGATATCCCTAGTAGGTTCGCTCTATTTGCATCACGTGCATTTGACTTAGTGAAACTCGGCATAGTGGTTGGGTTCGTATAAGACAGGTACCCTCTTTGAGACCATCATGTTCAACTATGTGCTATTTGCTACATCATTTGAAAGGCTTACTTGCATTATTGACCGGCTTTAGAAAATTAGGTGAGCAGAATTATTATAAAAAAAAAAAGAAAAGAAAAGAAATCATTCTCCTAGTTTAGTACAAATAATCCTTTTTTTTTACTAAGATTTTATAATAGTCTGGCGTGGTGTAAAGATTAATTTTCATAAAAATCAAAAGAGAAAAATACTCAATTTACTGAACTAGGCGTGTTTGATTCAAACTGGATGTGAGATACGTAGGCAACCTCCACCGGGTTCAGCCCACATTTTTTTAAAAAAAATCTGGATGTGTATAAAGTTTTCGAAAAAAATGTTATTTTTGGTCGCCTTTTACTGTTTTACCCTCGTATTCCGACCGTTTTTCCAAGACAGCCTTAAAATCTTCCTCGAAAGTGCTGAAAGGCCGTTTTTTTTAAAATAGCTATTTTGTCCATGTTTGTTCGCTTTTTACCACTTTGCCCTTATGTTCGGCCCCCTTTTTTTGTCAAGATAGCTTAAAACCTTCTAAGGAAGTGCCGAAAGGCTGTTTTCGTAAAAAATAGCCATCTTATATTAGTTTTGTCTGGTTATATTTACCGAGACAACCTTTGAACCTCTCTAGGGAGCACCGAAGGGCCGTTTTTTTTTAAAATAGCCATTTTGTATAATTTGTCTACTTTTATTATTTTGTCCCTATGCTTGCCTTTTTTGCCGAGACATCCTTTAAGCCTTCTGTGGAAGTATCAAGGGGGTCGTTTTCCTAATAATAGCCATTTTCCTACTTTTTGTGTCTGCTAAAAAAAGTAAAAAAAATAGATCGAGTCCTGAATTGGCCAAAAAAAATACTGATCAGAATTTGCATATAGTTTAGGTAAGTCCTAGCCCTTTTTAACTTATTCTTAGGTTCACCATGAATTCTCCACAAAGAAGCACTCAGAAAAGGGTAAGGAACTTGATCAGAGATAAGACCCCGAGTAGTCTCTGTAATTGGTGGGCTTGTTTTGCTACATGGGAACGGAATCAAATATTTAAGCACCTCAAGTTCCTCACAAACATCATGGGAATTAAGCCTAACAGAGATTTAATCGAGGCTCTAGTGGGTTTTTGGGACCCCGTGAACAATGTCTTCAAGTTCAAAGATTGTGAAATGACGCCTACACTGGAAGAATTAGGTGGGTTCACCGGATTGGGGAGAGACCTTCGTGGGAACAAACGTGCTGCTCCGAAAAAAGTTGGTGTGAACAACTTTTTGAAGAAATTATGCCTCCGTCGAATTCCAATGATTTGCGTAAACGAAGGTTGGGCGGAATATCTTTACGACAGATTTGGGGACGCGAAAGGGTTTGAGAACTTCTCGAGCACAAAATTCGTCAACCAATTGAGTTACGACGCTTGGAGGGAGTTGAGAATCTTCGCGTTCATGATATCATTTCTAGGGATCATGGTCTTTCCAGAGCGTGGTAGGCGAATCAAAATTCGATTGGTTGCGGTAATCTCGTATTTGCAAAGTAGCGAGGATCATACCATTCTTCCCATGATTTTTTGAGATATTTTTCGAGCTTTGACCCGTTGCCAAGAAAGTGAAGATCACTTCGAGGGATGCAACATTCTGCTACAGATGTAGTTCATAGAGAACCTTTATCATCATCCAATAGTAGTAAATTTCAATGATAATTGGCTGAATTACATTGGATGTTACCCAGACAGGGCAGCGAGTTGTAATCTTCTAGAAGGTTTTAGGGCCTGGCGGACATTACTTGGTTCATTGAGTGCTGATAGAATCACTTGGAACTATTATTGGTTCCCTTCTGCAAGGGTCATGCATATGTCGACGTATCGCCCGTTCTTCATACTCATGGGTTTCAGAGATTTCCAATTCTACGCCCCCTACGTGTTATGCGCCAGCTAGGGAGAGAGCAAAAGAGGCCCCCGATTGAGGACATGCGTCCGTTCATGTGGGAATTCAAGGGAGAGGAACCTCCAAGGGAGTCATATGCACAAAAAGTTTGGTTTGGTGGTCGATTTTCTGATGTGGACGAGATGGTAGCTGATCATGAACGTGGGGAGGTAAGCCTTGCATACCTTGAGTGGTTTCACAACCAGGCTATCCCGGATCAAAGGCCAGAAAGATCCATACGGCATGCAGTTGATTGGGAGGAGGAGATCGAGGCCAGAGTTAGAGAAACCGGAAGGGAAGTGGCACTAGAGTTCAAATCCCGTATAGACACTTTACAAGAAGATAAAGGCATTTTGGAGACAGCCATGGACGTACAACAGGTTGATTTCGAGCGAGAAAAGGCTAAGTGGGCACAAGAGAGGCGAGCACTCAAAGCTCAAATTAGGCAGAAAAAATTGATCACTACCGCTCAACAATAGGGAGAAAGAGAAGCCTAGTTCAAGGTGGTCCGTGATCACGATGTATAAGGCCAAAATCGGGGAGTTCGACTTTGGGGCTACTGTGGCACTCCACGCGCGACCTCGAGAAGCTCGAAACAGAATTTGAAATGTGACCCCGAGGTGCGTCCTTGAGGGAACATATCGAAGGCTCACTGTGGTCAATCTCGGAGTACTACAAATTGATAATCGTCATGGAAAGGCGGGAAAGTTCCCAAGGATACGTGGTTAAAGCTGAGCAAGTCTGCAAGAATAGTACAAACCCGTACTGGGACATTATACAACTGTACCAATAGCATTTCCTCGTCATTACTAGACATGTACTATGTTGGGATTCCCCCCTCCTATATAAAGGGGATCCTTGTCATTTTGTAACACACATGAATATTGAATACAATAGAACATTCTCTACTTTTCTCGCGTAAACGTGTTCAACAATTACTTTACAGATTTTATTGCTTGTTCATTTATTCTTCATTCTTTGTTCTTCATTTATTGACCATTACTAACCGCAAAAGGCTATCTCGAGCCTTCGATATCATTGTTTCTTCATCAATTTTTCATTGCTAACTGCCCTAACTAGACCTTGAGGCCCCCTGTTCTAGCCAGGTCGAGCCCTAGTCTTGCGATAGCTTTGGTTTGCATATCTTATTCTCTTTACTTACACTTAGCATCTATTGCCAAACAACTAGTATTGAAATAAATCACATATTTTTAGAACCACAAAATCAAATATAATTGTTAATACCATTTTCGAGGTAAACAGTTTGGCGCCCACCCTGGGGCTAAAAATAATAGTGATTGTTTTGGTGCTAGTTTTTTGAAAACACAAGTTATTCTTCACACTTTTTCTTGTCCAAGAACCTTTGATTTCACGTCAAAAAATGTTTAACTCAGCAAATGCACACCAAAACAACGATATTGGGCTTCATGGAGAGAACAGTGCACATGCCGGTGTACCACCGCAAAACCCAAGGGTGGCACCAGCGCAAATCTCCGTCGACGCGGGCTCACGCAACGCTGTGCATGTCGATGTAAGCTCTCATACCGACGGAAGTGTGCGCAGGGAAAACCAACATGAAGCACAGGGGACTCCAGCTCGGGAGGAGAGAGAAGTTAGCCTTCAAGTCATTTTTGAGATGTTGCAAGCACAACAAGTGGCTATTGCTCAGCTACAAAGTCAACAAAAAACTCCAAGTACAGCAGCACCGGAAATGGCTCCTCGAGTCGAGCAGGCACCAGAGAGATCAAGTAACAATGGGTCAGCAATAGACCCCGCTATTATGAAGATGCTCGAGGACCTCGCCAAAAGGATTGAATAGGGAGAAAAGAAGATAGAGGCTAACGATAAAAAGGTGGAGACTTATAACTCGAGGGTCGATCAGATCCCGGGCGTACCCCCGATTCTGAAGGGCGTACAGAAACCATTCCCATCAAGTGTGGCTCTGAAGCCCATCCCAAAGAAATTCAGAATGCCCGATTTCTCAAAGTATAACGGGACCACGAACCCCAATGAGCACATTACCGCTTATACTTGTGTTGTAAAAGGGAATGACTTAAAGGATGACGAAATTGAGTCCGTCTTGTTGAAGAAATTTGGAGAGACGTTGTCAAAGGGGGCTATGATGTGGTATCATAACCTACCCCCGAATTCAATAGATTTATTTGCCATGTTGGCAGACTCTTTTGTGAAGGCACATGCTCGTGCCATCAAAGTCGCCACCAGGAAGTTTGATGTCTTCAAAATCAAGCAGAGAGAAAACGAGATGCTAAGGGAATTTGTATCTTGCTTTCAGATGGAGCGAATGGAATTACCACCAGTCTCCGATGACTGAGCAGTACGGGCCTTCACTCAAGGCTTGAACGAACGAAGCTCGGTAGCTTCGAAGCAGCTAAAATGAAATTTGATCGAAACCGTGACCATGTGCACAACAGGTATCAATCGAAGATCAGGGTCGAAGACGACCAATTAGGAGCCCCCTCGGGCTCAGTATATCCTAACATGCTCTTGACAAAGGAACAAAGGTTTACAGAAAAAGGGATTCAAGACCAAATAAGGAAAGATACCAGCCATATGTAGAAGATCGAAGAAACACCCGAAGGCGTAATACACCTCGAGGCGATCGAAGGACAGATCGAGGTCCAAGTTCCCGGGGACTCATGAGTAAATCCAGGTTTGATAGGCACACTGTGCCGGTAGAGGCACCTCGGCTATCTGAGTACAACTTCAACGTCGATGTCTCGGACATCGTATCAGCCATAGGTAAAATCAAGGATACTAGGTGGCCAAAACCCATATTGTCAGATCTTTCATAGAGGAACCCTAACTTGGTATGCAAATATCACGGCACTCACGGTCACATGACCGAGGATTGCACACAGCTTCGAGAAGAGGTAGCCCGACTGATCAACGAAGGGCACCTTTGAGAGTTACTCAACGACCTAGCTAAAAGCCAATTTTGGGAAAGAGAGGCGAACAGGAGGAACAAACCAGAAGAACCACAACACGTCATCCACATGATCATTGGAGGGGTTGACCCCCCACAAGGACCCGTTGTCAAGCGGAAGAAAATATCCATCACCAGGGAAAAGCGAGCTCGGAGTTACATACTAGAGGATGCTCTCACATTCAGCAAAGAGGACATCGAGACCTTATCTCAGCCTCATAATGACGCACTGGTAATTTCCTTTCTTTTGAATAAATTTCAAATTAAACGTGTGCTCATGGATACAGGTATCTCGGCCAACATAATAAGTCGAGGGTGGTGGAGCAGCTCGGACTGCTCGACCAGATCATACCCGCCTCTCGAGTCCTTAATGGATTCAATAAGGCGAGCGAGACAACGAAAGGGGAGATCATCCTCCCGGTCAACGTGGCCGGTACAATCCAAGATACTAAGTTTCATGTCATCGAAGGTGACATGAGATACAATGCCTTACTTGGAAGGCCGTGGATACACAGTATGAGGGCAGTGCCATCACCCCTTCATCAAATGATGAAGTTTCCAACGAAGAATGGAGTAAAATTAGTGTACGGGGAGCAGCATGCAGCAAGAGAGATGTTCGTGGTGCACGACATGGCACCGACATCGACTCCCTCTACATCGAAGAAGCCTAAAGACAAGCAAAAAGCCAAGTAGCAACCACAACCGACATTCTCGGCTACATCCGAATGAGTGAATAAAGGACCGTGCCGCGTCCTCGGAGCAAGCAATTGAAATGTATCGAGGCTCGAATGCTATCATTGTTAAAGGTACAACCCTCTCCCTTTTCATTTATGTTTTATACTAACTTATTGCATGTGTTCGATTGAGAGGAATCGAAGCACCCTCCAGCTCGAAGACCTTGGGTTTTAAAGCATGCGTGGCGCTCTTTTTCCCTTAGATCGGGCTTTATACCAAACAGGTTTTTACCGGCGAGGTTTTTAACGAGGCAACATCCATATGCTACCTAAGGAGAACTCATCAAGTATTCATGGCTTCACTTCGATCAACCTCAAATACTGTGGGGCATCACCTCTGGAGGTCACCTCTCGGAAGAAATCGAACTATGCTTAGGAGGACCTCGATAGGAGAATGTTGTATTGGGCCAAACGACCAAATGAACCGTATCCATGTAGAATAATCGAGCCTCCAAAGGCAAAAAACATGTACGCATATATCAAGTAATTGAGGAAAGCCTCTTTGCTTATCAAAACACTTTGTCCTCGAAGAAGTTTACTACTTTCTCATAAGACGGCTCAAGGGCCAAAAACTCTCGAACACTCAGGGACTGTCATCGACAGTCAGCTCATCAAGCCATCGAAAACTCAAATCCGTAAGACCTCGATCAGGAAACTTCGAGCTCGTAAGACCTCAACGAGGCATGCCCAAACTTATAGGACCTTGAAAAGGCATAACCCCGATATTAAGGCCAAGGCTATATATCTGAACTTGTAAGACCCCTAAAAAGGCATACCCTCGATATAGACGCCGAGGTCATCTCACCCGGGGACTAAAGGCTACGGCCGAACATAAAGACTATGGTCATATCAAAAGGCTCCGGCCGAATTAACGCCGCTCGGAGATGTCCGACTGCCGCCATAAAATTAAAGGCCTCCAAATACTTCGAAAATACTTTGAAAAAAACCGGTTAATCAGGCTACCCCTGGCATAAACAAAGGAGCTTCGATCATATAACCTCCAAATAACGAAAAGGCTTCGAGACAATCAGCCTTCAGCAAAGAGGCTTCGAAAAATCATCCTTCAAGAGAACCTCCCGAGGTACTCAATTATCGTCACATATTGACTCGTAATCGAGGTTCTTATTTGAGCCGTCGAAGAGTCGAACAAACACAAAACATGCCAAGACATAATCAAAACTTCAGAATCTTCAGCCGAAATAGGGGAAAAACTATAGCCATATTAGAGGTCGCATCGACCCGATTTAAAAAGAGCCTAAGGGCCAATGCGTAAGAGCCTAAGGGCCAGCCTAAAGAGCCTAAAGGGCCAATGTGTAAGAGCCTAAGGGCCAGCCTAAAGAGCCTAAGCGCCAATATGTTGAAAACCTAAGGGTCAATGAGCCAGAGTCAAAACTTGATTCGAGGATCGAGCCCTAAACAGTCAACTATTATCAATTACTCATCAAACACAACCTAAGGGTTCCTATCTTAAAGTCCAACATATCGGACTAATTATCGGCGCATCAAAACTCAAAACATAAACAAAGACACAAGCAAGTGGAAATTTATATAAAGGGAAAACCAAAGGGTTCCTTTTTTATTATAAATAATGGCACAAAGATACACTTACAACACTCCCACAGAGGGCTCTATACAAAGAACAAGAAAGAAAAACCTAGTCTACCCTCGGGAACTAGCCTTTCCCCCTCGGGGACTACGTCTCAATCGGCTCCC
Source organism: Nicotiana attenuata (assembly GCF_001879085.1). Lineage (NCBI taxonomy): Eukaryota > Viridiplantae > Streptophyta > Magnoliopsida > Solanales > Solanaceae > Nicotiana > Nicotiana attenuata. The sequence continues at coordinate 117,476 of NW_017672221.1, read as the reverse complement.
TCGGGACCAACTCCCTCACCGGACTCCTCCTCAGCATCGAAAAAGAGGAACTTGGCATCGAACTCATCTGCCTTGGCCTGCTCTATCTCGTCCGAGAGATTGAAGCCCTTACCATGAATCTTCTTGAGAGTTTCCCTCCGGGATCTGCATCGAACATATTCATTGCTTCTCCACTCTCGATTGAAAGCCCCCCTCAACTTCGTACGAGCTTCAACAACATCTTTCAAATAGATGGCCACCTTCTTATCAGCCTTTGCTCGAACCTCCTCGACTTCGGCTCAAGCATCCACAACTTCGCCCTTCATTTTAAAAAGATCTGTTTCAAGCTTAGCAATCCTGCTCGTCTGGACCAAGTTGCTCTCTTGAGCATTACGAAGTTGTATCTCAAGGGTGGAGGCCTTAGCCAAAGCGCTCCTTTTGGCCGCAACATGAGCATCTATTTGTGCCCTCAATTCGTTGCATTCAGAATTAACCTGGTTGGCTTTTCCCCGAAGGCGTTCCAGCGTCTCTGCCTTTCTCTGCAACTGAGATACCGAAAGGTTAGTTTCCGAAGACGGGAGAAGAAGCCTTTTTCCCTCAAAATAGAGGTTGCATGTTTCTCGAGGTTGCCTTCATAATCATAACTTCGGTTCAACTCCGATCGAAGATATATCATCTCTCTTGTCTTCTTATCACAAAGAAGCCTGAGAGATTTCTCCCCATTTCAAGGCTTTACACAACTTAGTCTCACAACGAAGCAGCTCAGACTTGAGCTTATCGAAAGCCTATGAGAAAGAAGGTTAAGTAAAAAAGAAGAAAGTATGAAGTCGAAAAAGTAATAATGACTTCAAAACTCACCATAGAGAAAAGTCACTGAGCTTCCTCGAAGGTCGATTTTGCATCTACCGGATCGGTCTCATCGGCCCCGGTAGAGCAACCCGAGGTGCCCTGATTGGGCAGAGATACGTCGAAGCCCATTTCCCTCTGAGCACTTTCCGACGTCCGAGAACCATCTGCCAAATTAGGTAATGAAGGACCTTCGCCCCTCCTCTCTTGTGGAACCTCTCCCTCAAGACTAGGGGCCTCGAGCCCGTGGGCTCAAAAGTCTCGGGAGGCCTCCTGGTTCGAGCCATCATTGTAGAGTCATCCTCTCCAGGTGCATTGATGTCCACAGAACATTTGACAAATATGAGATCTTCATCATTGGCAAAAACAATGTCCTCCTCGCGCCCCCGGGCGGGTACTGCCTTGCAATGGGAATCCTCGTCCTTCGAGGTTCTTTTTCTTTCATTATCCTTCCTTGTCTCAGAAGTCGAAGGTCCTTCCTCCTCCTCGAAAGGGGACGGTCTCACCTTGGAAAACTCACTGATGTCTGCAACAAAGAAATTAGTGTACGTTAAGGAAATTACTCCTCGAGAGAATGAATACATAGCACATACCATGTGCTTAGCCTCCCATCTGCCCTTCGACAAATCTCGCCACTTGCGCTCGTCATAAGTCGAAGAGGCCGCCAGTTTCAGGCCCAGTCAACAAGATCGGAGACCTCATTTGGCATCCATGGGATCGCTGTGGAAAAAGAAAACGTCCTTACAAAGTCTGGCTCCACCAAGAACACAAATAATAGAGTACAGTATATCACTTACGCTTGAAATTCCATTCCTCGGGGAACGACATCCAAGCAGTAGGAATGAGATCGGAGGTTTGGACTCGGACAAACCGGCTCATCCACTAACAGTCTTTGTCCTCATCGATACTAACAAACACAGATTTTACGGATCGACGTTTCAACTTTATCAAGCCCCTCGATAAAGTCGAGGATTATACAATCTGAGCAAATGATTGAGGGTGAAGGACATCTCCTCGATTTGGTTCGAAAAGGACCTGAGTAAGTAAACAATTTGCCAGAAAGAAGGGTAGATCTGGCCGAGCATCACTTGGAACCGCTGGCAAAAGTCGAGAGTAACGGGTTTATGGGACCCTGGGTTGGAACTGTAGGGCCCAATATAAACGGGTAAGTATATGCACTCAAGTACCCCGCTTTATACGTGGTTATATCTTCCTCAGAGGAAGGAATCGCTACCTTTTTATTGTTATCCCATTCGCAATACTCTTTCACTTGACCAAGCTCGGTCTTGGCTACCAAATAAATATATTAGGACATAGGCTCGTATCGGCCCGACGTAGAAATAGGTTTTTCGATTTTGAAATCGGAAGTTATCTCACACGGCAGGGGGATGCATTCCTCGATATGATGTGGCGCTACCATTTTGCTCTTGGTCGATACAAGGTGGCGCTACCGTTATGCTCTTGGTCTGTCACGAACCAAAATCCACTAAGGGTCGTGATGGCGCCGAACACCATTGTCAGGCAAGCCAACACTAAATAACTAGTGACTTCTTGTTTTAGATATTTCTGAATTTACTTCATTTATACATCTAAACAATAAAGAATAAATTTCACTGAATAAATAATGATATATTTAACAATTTCATAATACTAACTAATCCCATAGACATCCCAGAAGCCGGTGTCACAAGTGCATGAGCTATCTCTAGGAGACAGTATAATACAACAACTGCCCGGAATACAATTAGGACATAAAGTAAATATGGAAATCTGAATGAGACTCTGCTGGCTACGGGTCATCTCGAGAAGTACAACTCACCTAAGTCTCTGTATCAACAATGCTGCTACGCCCACTAGGCCGCTAGAGATGCATGTGCCACTGTAACAAAAATGCACAACAAGTGTAGCATGAGTACGAAAACAACGTGTACTCAGTGAGTATCCCGCCTAATCTCGAAGAAGTAGAGACGAGAGGTCGACTTCGACACTTACTAGTGGTCCAATAATGATACATCAATAATATGACAAATCGAGGATTTATATAAACATGATTGCAATTCAATAGAGTGAAGCAAGTAAACAATTCTTTCTTTTATGTGAAATTCCCAAATTCCTTTTCCATCATTTATACATATATTCTAAAGCCGGGAAGGAACATTATCAACTTCAATAAATTTCAAGGCAAGCAATACAAGCATGTGCAAATCATGCCGAGGACGTACGACCCGATCCAACAATATTTAAACTGTGCATTGCCAGAGGGTCGAATGGCGCGAGCCATAGATGCATCTATTACCCCGCTCGCGAATCATTCATGCGACGCGGTCAAATATAAATAAACACAACAGACAGTCAATCAAGAGTCCATCAGGGAGAAATTATTCAAGGAAAAACAATTTCTCTTTTAAAAAATCAAGAAACGATGTCCAGTCTTTTAGAAAATCGTTATTTACGTCCAATATGCTTTAAGCATTTTTAAGTTGACAACAATGTTTCAATTATTGCAAGTAAAGCATGCTATTGGGTCCTAGACTAACCAGACTTAAGAATAATAGTAGCTACGCAAGGACTCTTGTCACCTCGTGCGTACGTAGCCCCCACAATTAAAAGCACATATTCAATTAATTCACCTATGGGGACAATTCCCTCTTACAAGGTTAGAAACGAGACTCACCTCGCTCCGAAGTTCCATAACCGGCATTCCACGCCCTTCCGAGGACTCAACTTGATGTACAATGCTCCAAAACTAGCCAACAATTCTGAAAATCCATTAATATATGATCAACTACTCATAATAACCGAATTTATAACAATTCCTAACCCCGATCGAAAAGTTGACAAAATCACCCTCGGGCCCACGTACCCGAACTCCGAAATTTTTCGAAGATAAACTTTACCCATAACCCCACGAACTCAAACATATAATTTACTCTTAATTTCATACCCAAAATCGTGGTCAAAATTCGAAAATACAAGTTCTAGGTCTTTCCACCAAAACCCCAAGTTTCTACCAATTTCCATACTTTAATCTGCAATAAAACCATGTATTTAACTTACAAGAGGTGGGATTAACTTACCTCATGATTGATGATGAAATCCCTCTCTTCAATGGCTCCAAAATCGCCCAACCAAAGTGAAAAATGTGTGAAAATGAGCCAAAACTCGTTCTTTAAAGAACACACTGCCCAGCCCGACCTCCGGCACCTGCGGTCACTTGACCGCTTCTGCGGTTTCGCAGGTGCGGTTCCAAGACCGCTTCTTGGATCCTCCTCCAGCTGCCCCAAACCGCTTCCGCACTGCCCAGACCGCATTTGTGACCTCGCAGGTGCAGAAAATCTTTCGCACCTGCGACCTCTGACCCCTTCACTTCTAGCCGCTTCTGCGGTTCCTTTCCTCGTTTCCGCGGGGCCGCTTCTGCGGTGAAGCCTCCGCATGAGTGGTTACACCAGCAACCAGACCCCCTTCGGCTCATCCTTTAAGTCCCAATCGATCCGTTAACCATCCGGAATCCACCTGAGGCCCTAGGGACCCCATTTAATCATACCAATCAGCCCCAACACACATTACGGACTTGCTCGAGGCCTCAAATCACGTCAAACAACGCTAAAATCACGAATCACACCCTAAATCAAACTTGATGAACTTGAGAAATTATACTTCAACATTCGATGCCGAAACCTATCAAATCACATCTGATTGACCTCAAATTTTGCACACAAGTCATATTCGACATTACGGACCTACTCCAACTTCCGGAATCGGAATCCGACCCCGATATCAAAAAGTCCACTTCCGGTCAAACTTCTCAAAAACCTTCAAATTTCTATCTTTATCCAAATGACTCCAAAATGACCCACGGACCTCCGAATTCACTTCCGATCGCGCTCCCAACACCAGAATCACCATACGAAGCTATTCCCAGACTCGGAATCCCAAACAGACAACGATAACACTGAAATACACTTCAACCCAAACTTATGAAATTCTTCCAAAAATGCTAACTTCCACAATAGGTGCCGAAACGTACCCGGGTCTTCCAAAACCCAATCCGAACATACTCCCAAGTCCGAAATCATCATACGAACCTGCTGGAACCTTTGAATCCCGATTCCGAGGTCGTTTACTCAATAATCCAATCTTAGTCAATCCTTTCAACTTAAAGCTTCTGAAATGAGAATTCTCTTTCCAAATCAACTCTGAACTTCCCGGAGTTCAATTCCGACCATGCGCACAAGTCATAATACCTGAAATGAAGCTGCTCATGGCCTCAAACTACTGAACGACACGCTAGATCTCAAAATGACCGGTCGGGTCGTTACATTCTCTCCCACTTAAACATACGTTCATCCTCGAACGTGCTAAGAACTGCACTGGAGTTGTCTGAAATCACAGTTAAACACCTTGTGCACCTACCCATGCTACCACAACTCAATTGAGCACATTAACTCGAGCAAATCTGAAGATATTCTCTCTTATGCAAACAAATGAGCCTTAGAGCCCAGTTTCAACATCCAGAATTCTCTTCCAGGTCTGCTTCCAATATAAGAACACCGTATAAATCACCACATGATGCACCGATACAGATTGCATTCCTTTGCTAGATGCACACTATGCACCACGTCATTCACATGACCATAATGACATTCTCGGACCATAATAGCCGACTTCCCCGAATCTGATGCTCACAATGCACCTCATGATACATTTAAGTCTTGTTCCAACTCTTACAATACTGCCACGACGGAGAAGACACGTAGAAATTCATAACCAACTGCCACATCAATAAATCATTGAGGCTACACTCCTGACTAGAACATTACCTCATTCTGAACCCAAATAATGATCTTTTCTCTTTAATATACTTCATACAATCTGATTGCACTGATCCTAGGTCCAATAACTTTGTCTCACCCAGTACAACTGCTCAGGCAACAAGCCACCCCAGACATGATCGAAGTATCGTATGATGCCACAATGTGCCAATAGGCTACCACTCGAACGCGATACATAAGAAAGACGAGCTCTAGAAGGGACTACTCCACTCACGCAGCTAAATATGAACTCACCTTCAAAAATGGAAACAAACACACAGAGTAGAATATAAGGGACTGTAATTATCATCACACTAATGCGGCGTGCAACCCGATCCAAACAACATACTCATGGCGACGTGCCACCCGATCCACACATAAAATTCACATAAGGAGATACACATCGACCTAAATTGCTCTTACAACACAATACCGAATATCGGTCACGAGCATGCTAAGTGCATAATACCAACCCTGAGGGGACATATAGTGCCATAAGCTAACAAACTCAAGCACAACTGAGGTGCGATATATGTTCTGAAACTAAAGAGCCATCCTGCTCACATAACACCATCGCTACACGGAACCTCAACACATAAGAAATCTACCAAGCCGTTTCGCAACTCACACGACACAATATAGCATTACATGAAATAGCTGACGATGAAATAACATCCAACATCCGAATACTCCTCCATAAGGAGAGCTATGCTGAAATGAACACATTCGGCCTGATATAGAGCTCATATTCATATTTAAATCCATCCACAGACCTCAAGCCGATTCTGATTGTGCCGAACTAGGCCAATAATCTTTTCTGGGTCCATAATAACCCCTTTTCCCATAACACACAAGAACAACCATCATAACCGAAGTAATCCTCCACAGTTCACAACCCAATAAACCGAGTCCCCTCCAGGCATAAATTCTCAAATTAAAGATATCACCACAATCTTCATACTTGGTTTCATTATTCAATCAATCAAGTGACTACATGCCACACTTATACAATCTTCCCGTGGAACACGCTCCCACGACCTTCCGTAACAGATAACAAGTCTGCATATCCATTCCACCGGCAGCACTAACGCTGAAAAGAGATCAAGAATCCATAACCAGGATGCAAAGCCTCTTTCACAAATCACCGATCTCAGGTAACGCTGAAGACAATGCCAGTTTACTCTAAACATTCAAATCCCTTTCATGCTCATCCGAGCTCGTGACATCCTTGTCAACACCAAACCGCAACCTTGTTCCTCTCCTTCAAATTCCATACCACTCATTGCACCTAACATGCCGACATGCGATAGTACGAGAATTTCATCACAACTCCTGAACCACTAACATGGTAAACAGTTCCTCACATGGAACCTTTCTACTTAACTCATTTCAAGAGTACCATAGCAACACACGAATGAATTCTCACAACCGTAGAAGGTGCAATTCTTCAAGAAGTGGCCTAAACCACCATAGCCCTTTCCGGGGATCCGCCTACACATAGCAGGCCATAATACTAGAATACTTCCGAATAAATTCAATTACGACGACCGACAAGCCTCACACATACCATCACAAATCGCTTGCATAACTTAATCACACTGAAGGAACTAATCACGGCCACAGTATGCCAACTCATCCATGGCTAACCAATCCAACCTCTTCCAATTTGTCCTTAATTGCCTTAGAATAATAATAACTTCATTGAACACATAATGCACTCAACCCGAGTGGACTTGTAATGCGAGACCATGCTGTCTCAAATCCCATGAACCACTTCATACCTTCCTTGTGCGCATATTCGCATCTCGACTGGCACATCCATTCTGATAATTCCTCTACGAATTCAAAGTCCTTTTCTCCCTTTCCTTCCAAATGCTACACTCTAGCCAAAACATCTTAGAACAATTCTGAGCCTCTTATCATAAGCTGTTACACAAGCTTGATTCTTAAACATACCCTAGGCTTGAACCCTTAGGCATCATATTTTCAACCTCTGAATTCACTAGGACCGTTACTGAGAGTCACCCACTCTGAAACAGTCTCGAATATAATCAACTGCAAGGCTCCGCTAGCCCATAACCACCCTCTCATAGAAGCACCCGGCCGAATCACCTTCCTTGTAACTCACTTTTGCGCGAAGCATAATTCCTAAGTCTTCCCAAAGCCTGAACATGAATCGACGATGCCAATTATAGAACACATTCTTCAATTCCTTTGCATCAAATTTCTAATGATGTTCTCTTTCCTTAGCAGAAACAACTTACCAATACGCTGACAACCTGAAACCTCACAAGAAAATAATCATACAACCCCAACGTAGGCAGTGGGACTCTCCCACTAAGCTTGAAGCCACCATTACACAACCTTGGAACCCACCAAGATCCTTTATCTCTTATTGACACGACCTTGCGCAATCAAACCGCTAGATTCCTCGAAATCCTTCCTTTAGCATTTCATGGACACTTTGAATCTCTAACAACATTCACATATTAGACCTCTTACCGGATAGTTAATAAAATCCTTCGCCGAAGCTTTGCCAGCCACGCGACCGCTGATCTGCTCATATGAGACATCCCCAAATGTGGAGACTACGCGCCAACATCTTCCAATGTCGCTGCACGGGGTACAATTACTACGACATCAATAACCCATCTCGAGCCCGCACTCATCCACCAGCTGCACAAGTCCATTTACTCCTCGTGGACATTAACTAAATGTGCGACCATATCTTCCAATTCACAGTTATGTTGTATCCTTCTTCATATCAAGCAGCTTTTTTTCGTGATATCAGATCTCCCGCCATTATGCTGGCCAATATTTCAAATTAAGCTCGCAGAACCAATCACCGTCCACTAAAATTTCCCATATCACTCCAAACTTTCCTCAAGGGTGTAGTTATCCTGCCACTGCATCCACGTGCTACTCTGCCACTCTCCCACATTGGCCAAACCCTCTTCTTTAAGCAACTATTCGACTTCTGCTTCTTACACTTGGCCTTCTAGAACTTCAACCACCGCATGACACTTTCCATGTGTCCTTCATCACTCTTCGCCGCTCTGCTGATGCCTCAGATAAAAAATCTAACGCAGTAGCTCTTGAGCCAATAGACCGCTGCTAACTTTAAACCTCTCCGGAGATCATCTCTTCTGGAGCCATAGACATTCATAAACATCGATTCAATCCTGAACAACCGCACCCCGTGATCTCTGACAGCCGCTTCTCCAATCCCGTCTTACAATATCATGCCCCAAAGGCAAATTGTTGACGGTCTTAATACCGGCGAACTTAGTACATTCAACAAGGACAACGGCGCCTCATCAAAGATGAAAATTCCACCACGCTCGCAAATACCAAGCCTCATTACTCCAACAACCCAAATCTGAACATCCTTAGCCCAATTGCCTTTCCCCCTCCGGGAATAAAATACCGAATCTCTAAATCATGCGTAAACCTCCCTTCAAGTCATTCACTGCCCCGACACGTAGGCAAGCATCCTACTATCACATCAATACTGCGCGATAATCGTTCATAAGCATCATGGCAACTTGTGCCTAGCCTCAGAGCTAGAAGTACAGCTACTGAGCTGGAACGACAGAATATCCTTCCACAAGGCGACGACAATAGTCAAATCAACTACACCGGGAGAAGCATCCCGTACCACCTCTGTAGTATCTTTAAAATTTATCAATTCTTGATTTATAATAAGTGCTCCACGTCGCATAAGATTGAATAGGAAGTAAATAAAGGCATAAGCCTCAAAGGAATCAAACCGCACGATGAGGAATCAAGAAGGGAAGTACTCCTAACAGCCCTGTAGCCTCCCGAAGATAAGTACAGACGTCTTCGTACCGACCCGCGAGACTCTACTAGACTTGCTCATGACTCGTGAGACCTAAGGGAACCTAGTGCTCTGATACCATGTTTTCACGACCCAAAATCCACTAAGGGTCGTGATGGCACCGGACACCATTGTCAGGCAAGCCAACACTAAATAACTGGTGATTTCTCGTTTTAGATATTTCTGAATTCACTTCTTTTATACATCTAAACAATAAAGAATAAATTTCACTGAATAAATAATGATATATTTAACAATTTCAGAATTCTGACTAATCCCATAGACATCCCAGAACCCGGTGTCACAAGTGCATGAGCTATCTCTAGGAAATAGTATAATACAACAACTGCCCGAAATACAATTAGGACAGAAAGTAAATATGGAAATCTGAATGAGACTCTGCTGGCTGCAGGTCATCTCGAGAAGTGCAGCTCACCTAAGTCTCCGTATCAACCATGCTGCTACGCCCACTAGGCCTCTAGAGATACATGTGCTTGTGCAACAAAAATGCACAGCAAGTGTAGCATGAGTACGAAAATAACGTGTACTCAGTAAGTATTCCGCCTAATCTCGAAGAAGTAGAGACAAGAGGTCGACTTCGACACTTACTAGTGGTCCAATAATGATACATCAATAATATGACAAATCGAGGATTTATATAAACATGATTGTAATTCAATAGAGTGAAGCAAGTAAACAATTCTTTCTTTTATGTGAAATTCCCAAATTCCTTTTCCATCATTTATACATATATTCTCCAGCCGGGAAGGAACAATATAAAATTTAATAAATTTCAAGGCAAGCAATACAAGCATGTGCAAATCATGCCGAGGACGTACGGCCTGATCCAATAATATTTAAACTGTGAACTGCCAGAGGGTCGAATGGCGCGAACCATAGATGCACCTATTACCCTGCTCACGAATCATACATGCGACGCGGTCAAATATAAATAAATACAACAGACAGTCAATCAAGAGTCCATCAGGGAGCAATTATTCAAGGAAAAACAATTTCTCTTTTAACAATCAAGAAACGATGTCCAGTCTTTTAGAAAATCGTTATACATGTTCAATATGTTTTAAGCATTTTTAAGTTGACAACAATGTTTCAATTATTGCAAGTAAAGCATGCTATTGGGTCCTAGACTACCCGGACTTAAGCATAATAGTAGCTACGCACGGACTCTCGTCACCTCGTGCGTACGTAGCCCCAACAATTAACAGCACTTATTCAATTAATTCACCTATGGGGACAATTCCCTCTTACAAGGTTAGAAAGGAGACTCACCTCGCTTCGAAGTTCCATAACCGGCATTCCACGCCCTTCCGAGGACTCAAATTGATGCACAACGCTCCAAAACTAGCCAACAATTATGCAAATCCATTAATATATGATCAACTACTCCTAATAATCTAATTTATTTTAATTCGTAACCCGATCAAAAAGTTAACAAAATCGCCCTCGGGCCTGTCATGACCCAAAATCCACTAACGGTCGTGATGGCGCCGGACACCACGGTCGCAAGCCAACACTAAGAAGTTAATTAAATTCCCGGTATAGTGTATATATTGAAATCATTTTGCTTTTATACATTAAACAATAAATAATGAAATTTGCTGAAATAATAATGGTGTCTTTAACAATTCCTGAATACCGAATAATCCGATAATTATCCCAGAACCTAGTGTCACAAGTGCATGAGCAATTTTTAGGGAAAACAAGGTACAATACAATAACGGTCCGGAATACAAATTGGAGAGGAAGTAAAACCCAATACGCTGAAAGAGACTATACTAGCTGCGAGTCGCTTCGAGGAATGCAGCGCACCTAGTCTCCGTGTCATCCATGCTGCTACGCCCAGTAGGCCACTAGAATCATGTGTGCCTGTGCAACAAAAATGCACAGCAAGTGTAGCATGAGTACGAAAACAATGTTTACTCAGTAGGTATCCCGCCTAACCTCGAAGAAGTAGAGACGAGAGGTCGACTTCGACACTTACTAATGGTCCAATAATGATACACGATTAATATAATAAAATCAAGGATTTTTATAATGCATGGCCTAATTCAACAAATGAAACAAGTAATCAATTCGTTTGTTCAAAGGGAAATTTTCCAAATTTCGTCGTCTTCAATTATACATTTATTCTCAATTCAGGGAGTGACAATATCAACTTCAATGAATTTCAAGGAAAGCAATACAAGTATGCGCAACTCATGTCGAGGTCGTACGACCCGATCCAACAATATTTAAAATGTGCACTGCCAGAGGGTCGAATGGCGCGAACCATAGATGCATATATTCCCCGCTAGTGAATCATACATGCGATGCGGTCAAATATAAATAAAGAATCACCCTGCTCGCGAATCATACATGCGACGCAGGTATACATAGAAACACACATTTAAAGAGTCAATCAAGACTTCATCAGGGAAACCATTATTCAAGGAGATGTAAATTTCTCTTTTACAAGTCAAGAAAATGAAGGTTAATTCTATTAGAAAAATCATTTGCCACTTTGATATGATTTAAGCAATTTAAACTATCAATAAGGTTGCATTTATACAAGTAAGCATGCTCTTGGGTCCTAGACTACCCAAACTTAAGCATAATAGTAGCTACGCACAGACTCTCGTCACCTTGTGCGTACATAGCCCCCACAAATAGGAGCACATAATCAATTAACTCACCTATGGGGACAATTCCCTCTTACAAGGTTAGAAAGGAGACTCATCTCGCTCCGAAGTTCCATAACCGGCATTCCACGCCCTTCCGAAGACTCAAATCGATGCAAAAATGCACCAACACTAGCCAATAATTATGTAAACCCATTAATATACAATCAAATACTCGTATTAACCCAATTTATAATAATACCTAACCCTGATCGAAAAGTTGAGAAAATTGCCCTCGGGCCCACGTGCCCGGATTCCGAAATTTTTCGAAGATAAAGTTTACCCATAACCTCACGAACTCAAATATATAATTTACTCTTAATTTCATGTCCAAAATCATGGTAAAAATCCAAAATATAAATTTATAGGTCTTCCACAAAAAACCCACAATTTTTCACTAATTGTCATGCTCTAATCCATATATAATCCAAGTATTTAACTCAAAACTAGTAGAAACCACTTACCTTGACATGGATGACAAAGATGGAGCTCCAAAATCACCCAAAGATCGGCTCCCATGGAGAAAATGGGGTTGAAATGAGCTAAACCCCCGTTTTAAACAACCTTACTGATTCCAGCCTTTCCGCACCTGCGGTCACTTGACCGCTTCTGCGGTTCTGCAGGTGCGAGCTACCATCCGCTTCTGCGGTCCTCCTCCTAGCCTCAGCTTGTGCATCTGCGCTTCACCTTCAGCAGGTGCGGTCACGCATCTGCGACAAAACGACCGCATCTGCGGTCCCAACCTGGCCGACCCATTTCCGCTTCTGCGACCCAAGGGCCGCTTCTGCGGCGCTGCACCTGTGGCCCAAACCTCGCAGGTGCGGTTACACCAGAAGGCGGCTGATAACTTCTTCTTCAATTTCCAAAATTGATCTGTTAACCATCCGAAATCCACCCGAGGCCCCCGAGACCCGAACCAATCATGCCAATCAGTCCCAAAACACATTACGGACTCCCTCGAGGCCTCAAATCATATCAAACAACGCTAAAATCACAAATCACACCCCAAATCAACTTGATGAACTTTAGAAATTCAAGTTTCAACATTCAATGCCGAAACCTATCAAATCACATCCGATTGACCTCAAATTTTGCACACAAGTCATATTCGACATTACGGACCTACCCCAAATTCCGGAATCGGAATCCGACCCCGGTATCAAAAAGTCCACTTCCGGTCAAATTTCTCAAAAACCTTCAAACTTCTATCTTTAGCCAAATGACTCCAAAATGACCCACAGACCTTCGAATTCACTTTCGATCGCGCTCCCAACACCAGAATTACCATATAGAGCTATTCCCTAACTCGGAATCCCAAACGGACATTGATAACACTGAAATGCACCTCAACCCAAACTTATGAAATTCTTCCAAAAATGCTAACTTGCACAATAGGTGCCGAAATGTTCCCGGGTCTTCCAAAACACGATTCAGACATACGACCAAGTCCGAAATTATCATACGAACCTACTGGGGCCTTCGAATCCCGATTTCGAGGTTGTTCACTCAAAAATCCAATCTTAGTCAATTCTTTCAACTTAAGGCTTTTTCCGAAATGAGAATTCTCTTTCCAAATCAACTCCGGACTTCCCGGAATGCAATTCCGACCGTGCGCACAAGTCATAATACCTGAAATGAAGCTGCTCATGGTCTCAAACTGCTGAACGATGCGCTAGAGCTCAAAACAACCGATCGGGTCGTCACAAGGCCCACGTGCCCGAATTCCGAAATTTTTCAAAGATAAACTTTACCCATAACCCCACAAACTCAAAGATACAATTTACTCTTAATTTCATACCCAAAATCGTGGTCAAAATCCGAAAATACAAGTTCTAGGTCTTTCCACCAAAACCCCAAGTTTCTACCAATTTCCATACATTAATCCGCAATAAAACCATGTATTTAACTTACAAGATGTGGGATTAGTACCTCATGATTGATGATGAAATCCCTCTCTTTAATGGCTCCAAAATTGCCCAACCAAAGTGAAAAATGTGTGAAAATGAGCCAAAACTCGTTATTTAAAGAACACACTACCCAGCCCAAGCTCCGGCACCTGCGGTCACTTGACCGCTTCTGCGATTCCGCAGGTGCGGTTCCAAGACCGCTTCTGCGGTCCTCCTTCAGCTGCCCCAAAATCGCTTCTACGCAGCCCAGACCGCATCTGCGACCTCGCAGGTGCGGAAAATCTTTCGCACCTGCGGCTTCTGGCCCCTTTACTTCTAGCCGCTTCTGCGGTTCCTTTCCTCACTTCCGCGGGGCCGCTTCTGTGGTGAAGCCTCCGCAGGAGCGGTTACACTAGCAAGTAGACCCCCTGGCTCCCCATTCAATCGTACCAATCAGTCCCAAAACACATTACGGGCTTGCTCGAGGCCTCAAATCACGTCAAACAACGCTAAAATCATGAATCACACCCCAAATCAAAACTTGAGAAATTCAAACTTCAACATTCGATGCCGAAACCTATCAAATCACATCCGATTGACCTCAAATTTTGCACACAAGTTATATTCAACATTACGGACCTACTTCAACTTCTAGAATCGGAATCCCACCCCGATATCAAAAAGTCCACTTCCGGTCAACCTTCTCAAAAACCTTCAAATTTCTATCTTTAGCCAAATGACCCACAGACCTCCGAATTCACTTTCGATCGCTCTCCCAACACCAGAATCACCATACAGAGCTATTCCCAGACTCGGAATCTTAAACAGACAGCGATAACACTGAAATGCACTTCAAGCCAAACTTATGAAATTCTTCCAAAAATGCTAACTTCCACAATAGGTGCCAAAATATTCCCGGGTTTTCCAAAACCCAATCTGGACATATGCCCAAATCCGAAATCATCATACGAACCTGTTGGAACCTTCAAATCCTGATTCTGAGGTTGTTTACTCAAAAATCCAATCTTAGTCAATCCTATCAACTTAAAGCTTCCGAAATAAGAATTCTCTTTCCAAATCAACTCTGAACTTCCCGGAATTCAATTCCAACCATGCGGATAAGTCATAATACCTGAAATGAAGCTGCTCATGGCCTCAAAAGCTGAACGACACGCTAGAGCTCAAAACGACCGGCCGAGTCATTACATGGTCGATACAAGGTGTCGCTACCCGAGTTCAAGCAAGTTCTCACTCGGGGACTATTTATAAAGCCTCAGGGTTGTCTTTATTTCGAGTTCGAGCAAACGCTCACTCGACTATTAGGCCCAAGGTCTACCCGAGTTCGAGTAAGTTCTCACTCGGGACTATTAATAAAGCCTTAGGGCTATCTTTATTTCATGTTTAAATGAATTTTCACTTAATTAAGGGCTACCCGAGTTCGAGCAAACTCTCACTTTGGGACTATTTACAGAAGCCTAAGGGCTAACTTTATTTTCAGATGATCGAGCAAATGCTTACCCAGTTGCTAAGTCCAAAGGCTACCTAAGTTCGAGAAAATTCTCACTCGAGAACTATCAACGAAGCCTAAAAGGCTAGCTTTATCTCAAAAATCGAGAACCAGCTCTCGCTCAGCTGAAACTCAGAAGTCCCGGTGACCTAAATTCGCATCAAATCAATACAAGCTTAGTCCGAGGGATAACAAAGGACTTTAAGAAGCATCATATTAATCAATTAAAAGCCTAAGGGTTTATTATGTTCCGGAGCCAGTATTCGGACTAATCGTTAGAAGGGGATTTTTTCACAAACAAAGGTAGAAAGGAGTTCAACACAAATCGAAGGCAAAATAAAGAAATTCTTATATTAATAGAAGATGTTTACAAAGCCCACGAGGGGCCCTTACACATAAAAAAAGAAGCAAAAAAAAAAAACAACGGCCAATTTCGAAGGTATATCCTCAAGAGCGACATCTTCGAGAACCTTTTCCTCGGGGATTCCATTTCGATCTTTAGAGCGGCGTCTTCGAGAACCTCCTCTTAAACGGAAATAGATGAAGAACAGGTTATAGTCTGTCAAAGAGCAAAAGATTTTAAAGCGAAGAAAATTGCGGCCTGGTGAAAAACTTGGCGATTATGGGTCTCGTCAGCACTACTATTGTGAAGCCACTTCTTGAAACATTGCACCAGGTGTGGGATGAAAAAGTTAGTAGATAGTGCCACCTCACTCCATGGAAAGCAAAAGGAATGAAGTGCCACACTAGGTTGAAGTTAAGAGAGATGAGCAGTTGTGTAAAGTCCACATATCTTCTGATATGGGACAAATTTAATGCCCTCCTCTCATTGATTTGAGCCAACAACAACAACGACAACGACAACAACAACGACTCAGTATAATTCCACTTAGTGGGGAAAGGCTTTGAAAAAGAGCCATAGCATAGCTGACAAGGTTGCTGCCTTATGACCTTGTGGTCACAGGTTTGAACCATAAAAATAAGAGATCAGAAGAGGATACAAAGAGGGAAAGGTCTAAAGGTTGTTGAAGAAAGAATGAGTGAAATTTTTGTTCAAGAAATCCCTTATTTATAGAGAAATGACGACGAAACTAACGGCGCATTCAATGTTTTTGGGGAAACGGACCGGCGGTGCATTCAATGCTTTCGGGGAAATGAATCGACGGGACATTTCGATCGCTTCAAGTGCCTACGTCACGAACGTGACATCATCACAAGAAGTTCTAGAAAATTGAAGAGGCAAGAACTCAAGATCGTTTCTTATCATTTCATTCTAAGAAATGCAGGGACTATCTGTATACGGCCAAAATCAGGAAGTTCGACTTTGGGGCTACTGTGGCACTCCACGCCTGACCTCGAGAAGCTCGAAGCAGAATTTGAAGTGTGACCCCAAGGTACGTCATCGAGGGAACATATCAAAGGTTCACTATGGTCAATCTCGGAGCAGTACAAATTGATGATCGTCATGGAAAGGCAGGAAAGCTCCCAAGGATACATGGTTAAAGCTGACCAAGTCTGCAAGAATAGTACAAATCCGTACTGGGCAATTATACAGTTGTACCAATAGCATTTCCTCGTCATTATTAGACATGTACTATGTTGGGATTCCCCCTCCTATATAAAGGGTATCCTTGTCATTTTGTAACACACATGAATATTGAATACAACAGAACATTCTCTGCTTTTCTCGCCTAAACGTGTTCAACAATTACTTTACAGATTTTATTGCTCGTTCATTTATTGTTCATTCTTTGTTCTTCATTTATTTCCCATTACTAACCGCAAAAGGCTATCTCGAGGCCTTCGATATCATTGTTTCTTCATCAATTGTTCATCGCTAACTGCCCTAACTAGACCTTGAGGCCCCCTGTTCCAGCCAACTCGAGGCCTAGTCTTGCGAGCTTTGGTTTGCATATCTTATTCTCTTTAATTAAACTTAGCATCTATTTCCAAACAACTAGTATTGAAATAAATTACATATTTTTAGAACCACAAAATCAAATATAACTATTAATACCATTTTCAAGGTAAACACACGAGCGCAGAGGTTTTGCTCCATTAATCCAAGGTCTGAGGGATCAGATAGTAGGAGTTGAGTCAAGCAAGGAGCGCCAGATCGCGGAGTTTGAAATAGAAAGAAATCACTACCAAAGTATGATCAATCGGTTGGAGGGGGAGTCATTAGAAATTCGGCTCCAGAAAGACATGGCCTTGGAGCGCGAGCGTGATGCACTGGATCTAGCTGAGACCCTTGGTCAGCAAAATCAAGAGTTGAATTGGCTCAGGAATACGTTAAGGGAAAGATCCTCGAGGTAGCCACATATACCTCACGGGCATGCAGGAGTTGCCAGGGAATGACGCCTGAGCGGTTTGCAGAAGTATCATCGAACGTCGCCCGTTATATATCTGCAGATTTGGAGAGGATATACCGCAATGTTGGGGGTCAGCTGCAGGAAGAAGCGCCTTGATTACAGTGATGCTGGTGGATTCTACTGTAGAGATCAAAGTCTTCTTTTAGTTAGCAGTCCTTTTGATTATTCTTTTGTTGTCTTTGAGTCTGTAAGAGTATTTTGGTGTTTTGAGTCTTGTTGTTTTGCCTTTAACCTAAAAAGTCTGTTTGAGTCAAATCTAGTCTTGTTTAAATGTTTATCTTTATGTAATTCTTGTTTTTGAGTCTTTTATTAAAAAAACATATCTGAAAATCAATGGAAAAGGATTCGAAAATGAACCCAAAAGATGTTGTTTTTGTATATATATGTATATAAAAAATAAAAAAATAAAACAAAATAAATGGTCATGTCCCTGAACTACGTAATGATCTGATTCATGCGGCGACATGATACGTAGGCAACCCCTAAAAGGTTCGATCAAATATTTTTTCGATGACTCTAAAATGAGGGATCAAAATAAGGCGAGTGAAAGGAAAAAATAAGAAGGAAATAAGAGCGTCCATAAACAACAACCTTATAAGCCGGAATGAAACATGAAGCCTTCCAAAAGCATGTTAGAAATGGTGATAATGTTAGGGACATATATGTAAAATGCTTAACCCTAACACGTTTGTTGTCTCTTATATAGTAAGCTTAAGGGGGTTGGTTTGTGGTGAAAATGGCATCACATCATTACTTCACAAGATCTAAGGGAACGGTGGTAATTGATAACAGTGATGAAATCGAGCTGGTCAGTGACAATCCCCAGGGTCAGTCAGTTGAGCAAGAGTTGGAGGAAATAAGAAAATCGAGACAACAACTGTCAGATGTATATCAAGCTTGGGTTTCCGGTCAACCTCCACCCCAAGGTCCCTTAGAGGGAACTTCCACCGTACCCCAGGCTACTCAACCACCGCTCCATGTAGCAAGCGATCACATTCTACCACCAGGGTATGTGCCAAACTACAGACTCCATGCTGCCCCTGGTACTTCTAATATGCGACCTCCAGTTGCACCGATCAGGAACACCCCTCTCGTCGTGTCTGGCGCACCGGTATATACAATCTCGCCACCCCACCCTGCGACGAGGCCAAACAATGAGCCACCATCTCATGCTTATGATGACCAATACTACTCTCCAAATATGTCTTTTAGGGTCTCGGCTCCATACAATCAGACTCCTCAGTACGAGGCACCAGTGGAAAATGAAAAGCATGCCAAGACGGGCGAGCCAGATAAGATGGCCAGGAAAATGAAAAGTCTTGAACAAAACATAAAGAACATACAAGGACAAGGTGGTCACAAAAGTGTATCGTTTAGTGATTTATGCATGTTGCCTCATATCCATTTGCCACCAGGGTTCAAGACCCCAAAATTTGAAAAGTATGATGGACACGACGATCTTATCTCCCACTTGAAAAGGTACTGCAACCAGCTGAGGGGTGTAGGTGGAAAAGAAGAACTGCTAATGGCTTATTTTGGGGAGATTCTGGTGGGAGTAACTTCCGAATGGTTCATTGACCAAGATATCTCTCATCGGCATGTCTGGGACGACATGGCCCAGGCCTTTAACAATTCTAGTACAACATTAATATTGCACCAGATCACAATTACCTGTCCAATATGAAGAAAAAGCCGACTAAAAGCTTTAGGGAGTATGCCATCAAATGGAGGGAGCAAGTGGCTAGAGTTAAGCCACCCATGGATAACCACAAGTTCATCACTGTTTTTCTTGAGGCTCAAGAGCCTGATTACTTTTAGAACATGATGTCTGCGATGGGTAGGCCTTTTGCAGAAGCAATCAAAATAGGGGAGATGGTTGAAAATGGCCTCAAGACTGGAAGAATTATAAGTCAAGCTGCTTTAAAAGCCACCACCCAAGTAATCCAAAGTGGGTCGGGAAGTTTGGCAAATAGAAAGAAGAGAGATAAAGGGGCTATGATGACCTCGGGATCTAGGGAAGTTCAAAGAGGGGCATCACACCCTTATGTGCAAGTTCATAAGGGGCAATCCAGCTACCCTCAACACTATTATCCCCCACCAATTCCTCAATACTCTAGGGGCCCACCATAGTATACAGTGTTTAATGCTCAATCCTATGCTCGGCCTCCCAATCAGCAGGTACGTGCACCAGCTCCAAGGATCCCCCGACCTCTATACTAAAATTTTCGGGTACCCTACAAGCTCGTCCTAGGCAGGATTATGGTCGAGAGCAGAGGTCGGCGAAAAAATTCACTCCATTGGTTGAATCATTCTAGTCTATTCCAGAAGCTGAAGCAAATGGGCGTGATTTGACCCGTCGCTCCCCACCGTATGTATCTTGATTCACATGGATTTCAAGCAAATTCTAGATGTGAATATCATTCAGGTGCCCCGGGGCATAGCACTGATGACTGTTGGACTCTAAAAAGAGCCATACAGAGACTCATTTTTGAAAAATTGATTATAGTGACGAATGGAGAGGACCCTCCTAATATTATGAACAACCCGTTGCCAGCACACAATGATGTTCATTTTGTGGGAATGATTGGCCGAGATCAAGAATACAAGTCGATCGGTCGAGTAGAAATGACTGTGGGAGAAATTCAAGAAGGAACATATCTAGAAGTAAGTGCAGGCCGAGATGTGCCGTTGATTGTGAAAGGCACCCCGAGCTCAAAAAAGGTAACTTTATTTTCTCCCAAGGGCTCGAGTTTGGAATTTCACTCGAATGTTCCAAGCCCAAGGTTATATGTCCTTGGAGGCCACCCCATCACAAGGCAGAATCAGGACGGTACGAAGGGTATAATAGAGCCGATCATAATCAAGCCTGTCATACAACCCTGCGTGACAAACACGAAAACCATTTCTTGGAACTGCAATAAAACTGTGATGACCTACAAAGGCAAGGAAATCATAGAAGAAGTGGGGGAAACTAGAGGTTTGACTTGATCGGGGAGGTGTTACTCTCCAGAAGAGTTGAGGAAGGTCAAGCAAATTAGAGAAGGCCAAATGCCAATAAAGAAACCAGTAACTGAAGAAGAGGTGGAAGAGTTTTTGAAAAAGATGAAAGTCCAAGATTACTCAATCATTGACTAACTGAGAAAGACTCCTGCCCAAATGTCTCTACTATCTCTGCTCATACATTCAAAAGAGCACGCTCGTGTACTAATCAAGATCATGAATGAGGCACATGTCTCAGAGAAGACCACAGTGAATCAATTAGAGAAGAAGGCCAACAAATTTTTTGAGGTGAACAGAATCTCCTTTAGTGATGATGAACTTCTAGAGGAGGGAGCCTGGCACAATAGGGCTTTGCACTTGATGGTCAAATATGAGGGGCATTATGTAAAACGAGTCATGGTTGATGGAGACTCAAGTGTAGATGTATGCCCTCTCTCTACCTTGCAAAGCATGAAGATCAATACAGACAGAATCCGACCCAGCAATGTCCGCATCCGGGCTTTTGATGGCTCAGCCAGAGATACCATTGGGGAGTTTAACTACCATGACGATTGGGACGATTGACTTTGAGATTGTCTTCCAAGTAGTGGACATGGTCACTTCTTATAATTTTCTTCTTGGAAGGCCATAGATCCATACGGCCCAAGCTGTGCCATCCACCTTGCATCAGATGCTCAAATTCAAACATGACAGGCAAGAAATTATTATTCACGGGGAAGACAAGTCTTCCATTTATAAAGACCCATTAATCCCCTGTATTGAGGCCAAGGAAGGGTGTGAATCCATTGTCTATTAGAATTTTGAAGTGGTTTCTGTGGACCATGTTGAGGAAGGAAAGCCCATTATGCATCCTCGTCTTTCTGCCACATCTGTAATGGTGGCTGCACTTATGGCGAGACAAGGTTATGATCCAGGAAAAGGCTTGGGGGTATCATTGCAAGGAATTTCGGAGCCTATTCTCCGTTCAGTAACCAAGGTACTTTTGGCTTAAGCTTTAGGCCAACACAAGAAGACGAAGACAAAGCCAAGCACCGCAAAAAGCATGGATGGGTCTTGCAACAACCTATCCCTCACATTTTCTACACTTTTTTCAAGCCACGACTCCAAGAGGGTCAAAATTCCTTGGTACAGGAAAACATTGATGAAATTTGCCATGGACTCAGCTAGATGTTTTCTGAAGTGAATATGATCCAGGCTGGTGAGGGCACTAGTCGTGCCGATATGCAACTAATTGGCCCGGACACCATGCTCAACAACTGGGAAGCAATTCCTCTCCCTACAAGGAAGGAGTCTTGGTAGTTTGCTTATGCATCTTCTTTTTTGTATTTTGGGTTACTTTCAGGGTTGTAATCCAAACATCTCCGTATGATTGTTTTGTTTTGATGTTAACCCTTCTATCCTTTCAAATTCAATGAAATGCAGTCCAGTTTCGTATTACGTTTTGTGTCTTTAACTTTTCCTAATTCCTATCATTTTTTCCATTTCAGTTTTGTTAATGCCAGCTTTAATAACATGACATGCATACAGAATTTACGCCCACATCTTAAAAAGCTGTCTAATTTCAAAATAATGCATCATGAGCCCATTAATATTGGAGGTCATGAAGAAGTTAGAGAAACAATATAAGCATTCACACTGAACAAAAAACCAGAGATGCCTTGATTCAACTTTTATTTGAATACAGAGATGTGTTCGCTTGGTCTTACGATGATATGCCGGGTTTAAGTTCTGATCTAGTGGTTCATAAGCTTCCCACGTATCCTTATTTTCCACCAGTCCAACAAAAAGCAATGAAAATTTAAAATAGACATGAGTGACAAAATCAAAGAGGAAGTAATGAAGCAACTAAGCGCCAATGTGGTAAGAGCTGTTCGGTACACCACCTGGGTGGCAAAGGTTGTGCCTGTGCCAAAGAAGGATGGAAAAACTAGAGTCTGTGTTGACTACAGAGACTTGAACAAAGCAAGTCCAAAGGTTAATTATCCTTTGCCAAAACATCCACATTCTTGTAGATAATTGCCCAAAGCATGAGATACAGACAGTCGTTCGTGGATTGCTATGTTGGGTACCACTAGATTCTAATGTATAAGGATGATGCAAAAAAGACTACTTCCACTCCATGGGGTACTTATTATTACAGGGTCATGCCATTCGGTTTGAAGAATGCAGGGGCAACTTACATGAGGGCCATGACCACCATTTTCCACGACATGATACATAAAGAGATTGAAGTATATGTCAATGATGTCATCATTAAATCAAAGACACAGGCTGATCATTTGTGCGATTTGAAAAAGTTCTTTGAACAGGTTCGAAGGTATGACCTTAAGCTTAATCCAACAAAATGTGCATTTAGGATTCCATCTAGGAAACTCCTCGGTTATATAGTCAGGCGAGAGGCATCGAATTGGATCCATCTAAGAAAAAGTCCATTCGAGATCTATCACCCCGAAGAACAAAAAGGAAGTCATGAGTGTTCTCCGGAGGCTGAACTACATCAGTAGGTTCATTGTTCAGCTCACAACCACGTGTGAGCCCATCTTTAAGTTGCTGAAAAAGGATGTTGCTATCAAGTGGATGGACGATTGCCAAAAAGCTTTTGATAGAATCAAAGATTATTTGTCAAAACCCCCTGTACTGGTCCCACCTGAACCTGGTAGGCCTTTATATTTATATCTATCGGTGATGGATAATTCCTTTGGATGCATTCTGGGGCAACATGATGCAACAGGCAAAAAGGAACAGGCAATCTATTATTTAAGCAAGAAGTTCACCAATTATGAGGTTAAGTACACCCTCTTAGAAAGGACATGTTGTGCCTTGACTTGGGTCGCTCAGAAGCTGAGACATTATCTTTTGGCCTACACTACTTACCTCATATCTAGAATGGATTCTCTGAAGTACGTCTTCCAAAAGCCAATGCCCACTGGCAGGCTCGCAAAATGGCAAATCCTGCTCACAGAGTTCGACATCGTCTATGTCACTCGCACCGCGATGAAAGCACAGGCCTTGGCAGATCATTTGGTAGAGAATCCAGTTGATGATGAGTACAAGCCACTTACCACATACTTCCCAGACGAAGAGGTCAACTCAATAGAGGAAGTAATTCTAGACGACAACCCTGTATGGAAAATATATTTTGATGGGGCTGTCAATATCAAAGGAGTTGGGATCGGGGCAATCCTCATCTCACCTATTGGACATCATTACCCTACAACGGCCCGACTTTGGTTCTTCTGTACCAATAATATGGCAGAATATGAAGCTTGTATCATGGGTCTGAAAATGGCCCTCGATCTAGATGTGCATGAACTATTGGTTATGGGAGATTCCGACTTGCTTATCTGCCAAGCCCTAGGCGAATGGGAGACTCAAGACATCAAGCTTATTCCATACAGACAATGTGTGCAAGACTTGAGCAATAGATTCAAATCCATCGAGTTCAGGTACATTCCCAGGTTTCATAATGTGCTAGCCGATGCCTTGGCTACTTTAGCCTCGATGCTCCCTTATCCAGGCAACACTCATAATGATCCACTGGAAATCCATGTTCGGAATCAACACGGTTACTGCAATACAATTGAGACAAAACTAGATGGTGAACCATGGTATCATGACATAAAACGATTCCTAAAAACAAGAGAATATCTAGAGCATGCCAAAGGAAATCAAAAAAGAACTATAAGGCGGATCGCCGGTGGTTTCTTCCTGAATGGGGAAATTTTGTACAGAAGGACCCCAGATTTAAACTTGCTGAGATGCATAGATGCCACAGAAGCTGAGCGGATCATGAGTGAAGTGCATTCGAGGGTATGCGGACCTCACATGAATGGATATGTTTTGGCGAAGAAGATTCTGCGGGAAGGGTATTATTGGCTCACTATGGAGCGAGATTGCTTCAGTTTTGTTCGCAAGTGTTACCAATGCCAGATTCATGGTGACCTGATTCACTTGTCTCCTTCGGAGTTGCATCCCATGTCCTCTCCTTGGCCTTTCGTTGCTTGGGGGATGGATGTTATTGGGCCAATTGAGCCAAAGGCTTCAAATGGGCATAGATTCATTTTGGTTGCAATTGATTACTTCACCAAGTGGGTGGAGGTCGTCACTTTCAAAGCACTCACCAAGAAAGCAGTGGTAGATTTTTTTCATTCCTACATTATCTGTCGCTTTGGTGTCCCAAAGACCATTATCACTGACAATGCAGCCAATCTAAATAGTCATTTGATGAAGGAGGTATGCGAGCAATTTAAAATTATGCATCGCCATTCTACCCCTTACCGGCCAAAAGCCAATGGAGCCGTTGAAGCGTCGAACAAGAACATCAAGAAGATTATTAGGAAAATGATCCAAGGTTCCAGACAATGGCATGAAAAGTTGCCTTTTGCTCTTTTGGGATACCGCACAACTGCTTGCACATCTGTTGGTGCAACTCCTTATCTGCTGGTATATGGAACGGAAGCTGTAATACCAGTTGAAGTCAAAATTCCCTCTCTTCGGATAATTGTGGAATCGGAGATTGAAGAAGCAGAATGGGTAAAGACCCGTTTGGAACAGCTGATGCTGATTAATGAAAAACTGTTAGCGGCAGTGTGTTTTAGCCAATTATACCAGCAAAGAATGGCCCGCGCTTATAACAAGAAAGTGCGCCCAAGGAACTTTGAGGTAGGCCAGCTCATTGTGAAACGTATCCTTCCGCACCAGGTAGAAGCTAAAGCAAAGTTCGCCCCAAACTGGCTAGGACCCTACATCATTAAGAAAGTATTACCAAAAGGGGCCTTGCACTTAGTAGATGAAGAAGGATGGGTACCAGACATGACTATTAACGCAGATGCAGTCAAAAGATATGTCTGATATATACTCACTGTAGAACTTTCACGCATTAATTTTCTCAGATCAGATGACGAAGGCTATCATTTGCTCGCTATTCCAAATAGGTCTCACCCTTTTGTCAACTCTTTTGAGTGTATTTGTCTTCTTTGTTTTCCACTTTTTGGAACTTGTGTACTTGTAAAAGCGAAAAAAAAAGAAAAAAAGAATTCAAACAACAAACCTTTTGAGGCATTGAACTACGTCCGACCTGATTCCGAACGGATACGTAGGCAGCCTTACCCTGGGTTAGGTCCCATCATAACAAAAATCCATATTCCTAATACTCCAAAACTGGGGCAGAAGTTTGTTTTATTTTACGGTTTTTCCTATAAAAATGGTTGCAAAAGTTGTAATTCAGTTCGAGGTTTTTTTCGCTTTTTCCTTATTAGGAACTTCTGATCGATCTTTGAGAATGTTTGAAGTCCCCATGCCAAGGGCATTGGGCAACCTTCCGCATGCAGTATGCTAGTCAAAAAAAAGAAAAAAAAAGAAAAAGAAAAAGAAAAAGAAAAGAAATGAGAAAGTCTTATCGGTGAAAACCCGTGTGGGCACTGTAAGGCGACAATGAGCAGAGAAATGAGAGAGTCTTATTGGTGAAAACCTAGATGGGCACCATAAGGCAACAGTGAGTAGAGAAATGAGAGAGGTCGGTTAGTGAAAACCCGCAAAGGGCACTACTAGCCGAAAGAGGGCCATCGATACTACGGCATGAGCACAACCAAGACAGTTTCAAGATGAATGTTTGCAACGAATTTTGAGAATTAGACAGCTCAGACGGATCAGGCGTCCAGTCCAAAATGCATGTCATGATTCATTAAAGTCGGCACATACCTCCAGATAAGTCTTCATATTCCTTTCCCCGGAAGGGACACCTTTTGTCTAAGCACAGTTTTTTTTCCCTATCAATTGTTTTTCTATTTTTACCCATAATTTTTCTTTGAGGCCTTTTCGGTCTAATCTTGCATCAAAAGAGAAACAAAGAAATGGCTGCAAAACTGGCTACAGTTTCCCTTTAATATCGAGCACAATTTGGGGCATATATGGCATTGATGAAGGCAGAATCCCTCTGCGATCTCATTTGATAAGGCGAACAAAGTGTCTCAAAGAAACTGAAAAGGTCACCTAAGCAAGACCTGCTTCACGAGAAAAGTTGATAAGCGCTACGGACACAAACTGATACTAGGTGCAAGACAAGTGAGTTTGATTTTAAAGGGAAAAATTTCCTTGCCTTAGGGATAAGGGTTAGCGGTACCATGGACATCTGAGTATGAAACAGTCAGGGGCAAAGTCGGAAAACAAGGTTTCTAAAATGCAATACAGAGTATCCGAGCACCTCGATACCACACTGATAGAATCAGTTCTTCAATAGCGAAGTGGCCGTGAATTCAAACTACAACAGGTCATCAAGGCTACAAACCAACCACCACTTTGAAAACTCACAAATTTTTCTTTGTTTAAAGCAGGAACAAAGCAGCGTAGAATGGCAATTCTCAAAGGCCGAATGTCACCAAACGTAAGCTCCTTAAAATCTCCATTTTCTTTTATTTTCAGCATGCATCACTACTGTTCACACCTCCCATTTTCGTAGCTTAACTCAGGTAGAACCGTTTCGCCTAGGGGGATCCAGCTCATAGTTCCAGGTAGAAGTAATCTTCGCTCAGGGTGTTTTACGTAGCTTAACTCAGGTAGAACTATTTCTCTTAGGGGGATCCAGCTCATAGTTCCGGGTAGAAGTACTCTTAGCTCAGGATGTTTTACGTAGCTTAATCCAGGTAGAACTGTTTCGCCTAGGGGGATCTAGCTCATAGTTCCGGGCAGAAGTACTCTTCGCTCAGGGTGTTTTATGTAGCTTAACTAATGGTAGAACCATTTCGCCTAGGGGGATCCAGCTCATAGTTCCGGGTAGAAATACTCTTCGCTCAGGATGTTTTACGTAGCTTAACTCATGGTAGAACCGTTTCGCCTAGGGAGATCCAGCTCATAGTTCCGGGGAGAAATACTCTTCGCTCAGGATGTTTTACGTATCTTAACTCGGGTAGAACCGCTTCGCCTAGGGAGATCCAGCTCATAGTTCCGGGGAGAAATACTCTTCGCTCAGGATGTTTTACGTATCTTAACTCGGGTAGAACCGCTTCGCCTAGGGGTATCCAGCTCATAGTTCCGGGTAGAAGTAATCTTCGCTCAGGGTGTTTTACGTAGCTTAACTCAGGTAGAACCATTTCGCCTAGGGGGATCCAACTCATAGTTCCGTGTAGAAGTACTCTTCGCTCAGGGTGTTTTACATAGCTTAACTCAGGTAGAAACGTTTCGCCTAGGTGGATCCAGCTAATAGTTTCGGGTATAAGTACTCTTCACTCAAGGTGTTTTACGTAGTTTAACTCAGGTAGAACCGTTTCGCCTAGGGGGATCTAGCTCATAGTTCCAGGTAGAAGTATTCTTCGCTCAGGGTGTTTTACATAGCTTAACTCAGGTAGAACGTTTCGCCTAGGGGGATCCAGCTCATAGTTCCGGGTAGAACTACTCTTGCTTAGGGTGTTTTAGGTAGCTTAACTCATGGTAGAACCGTTTCGCCTAGAGGGATTCAGCACATTATCAATACTACAGGGCGCCAACCCCTGTTTCCATTTTCTTCCAGTGATATAGGTACCAACCCCTGATTACCTTCCTTCTCAGTAATATAGGGTGCCAACCCTTGGTTACATTGCTTCCTAGTGATACAGGGTGCCAACCTTTGGTTACGTTCCTTCACAGTGATACAGGGTGCCAACCCCTGGTTACGTTCCTTTCCAGTAATACAGGGTGCCAATCCCTTATTACGTTGACTTTCAGTAATATAGGGTACCATCCTCTAATTCCTTTTCTTTGGTAACATAAGGTACTACCCCTCGTGGTTGCATATCCTCACATAGCTAGTTTGTACTACTTCCTCTGTCTTCATTTCAACAAATTAGATAGTTTATAGCTTTATCTATTATCTCACAAAATTTTCCTAGTGCCAAACTGGGGCAGAAAAGTTTTGTTCATTTTGTTCGTCTTTGATGGCTTTGCAGGCTCCGCCGTATAGCACAAGTGACGATTAAAGCTTGCAGTTTTAGTTTCTCATCCGAAGAAAGAAGTCTTTCGATCACAAGATAGTTGGATTTAACTTCTATAATATGTCAGCGAGCCCAACTTCTCAAGATTCATTTTCTCAAATTCTAATCCAGAAAGCAAGCAATCGAGAACGAACCATAATCTTTACTTCAAATAGCATCAAGATCCAATCTAAGGTAAACACAAGCGAGCTGGTCAGGAATCAAGATTTGGCTCCACGAGACACATAGATAGGAATTTTGTAACTCTTAGCTTGCAGGCATATGTAGTGCTCTTCTCTTTTTCTTTTGATGTAAGAAGTGAGTAACAGTAACAGCAACAGCAGCAGCAGTCTTAACTCCAGTGTCTGGTAGTCCCAGCTACCAAATTTTCCAGAACTACACTAACCTGATTCCTTTATAGCCAAGGATATGTAGGCAACCTCAGAAGCAAGGTTCGGTCACGTTTTTTTCAAAAATGCTTTCATTGGAGTGGTACACGAGCAAAATAAGCTATGGCATTCGCTTTGTTTGCATGAAAACCCTTCATGTTGTCGAGCAAAGAGGGGCAACTGCAAATACCTAATTTTTCACTTTTTTTTCTTTTCTCCTACATTATACCTTTTTTAGATTTATTTTGTGTATGTTTGTAGATTCTAGAATTAGAGTTCTTAAATAATGAGTGATGGGGTTAATATGGATTGATTTTGTTGGTTTTAAAGCACAATTGGCCAAAAACATGGACCAAATTTGCGGCCCAATTGCATTCGACCCGCCCAGCTCAAGACCCCAACTAGATGCACCAAAACAGCGTCGTTTTATTTCCCTTTTCTTCTTCCCCTATCCTCACTCTCTCATCACTCTCTCATCTCTCTTCTCTCCGCCGCTCCACACGGTGGCTCCACTAGCCGAAAATTGCCATCGCTGGCGGATCACGTCCAAAGCCCATTAAACCTACACTAATATCTTCCTCTCTTTACCCTCTCTCCTAATCCGAGCCCCAAATCCTCAAAAACCCCTCTAAATTCTATGAAACCAAAACCCTAGATAACTGCCTCTTACTTCCTTCTTCGATTTCACGATAAATCCGACCACCCCACCACACAAACTTTACATATACATGTAGATCTCCAGGAGATATAGACTTCCCCTCTAGTTTTACCTCCAAAACCCGACCACCACCGTCGACCACCTCACTGCCCGCCGCCTCTGCTGCCACTGTTTCTCCATCTTCACTTCTTTCGACCCAAGAACCCTCTTTTCCTTTCGGCATAATGCTGGAATCCCTTTGTTGTAGCATTTGCCGGAGTGAAATGAGTGTTTCAGCGTCGGGAAGCTACTCCTTCACCTCTCCGGCGTCTTCTCGTGGCTTGAACAATTCAATCACGTTCGATTGGTATAAGCGTCATCCCTTTAATTAATTTCTGATCTTTTAATAGTAGTAGGTTAATTTCTTATTTTTATTTTTTTTGTTTTAGTTTGTTGTTTGTTAATTAGAGTTTAGGTTTATTATAACTATCTAGCTTAGTTTTTTTATCAGATTGTTATTAACCAAGCTAATCTTTAGTGTTGTCGAATCAGTGTTCATCTAGCAAGTTGTTTCGTCGATGTTATCTTTCGTCGATGATTCAATAATTTTTGTTTAACATCTGCTTCATATAATAGATAATAGTATTAGTCACTTTATCTTAACTTGCATATGTTGAACCGATTTGATCTAGTTAATTTGAATCCTCATTCTAGTTGCAATCTAAGTGTGTATGCTTTAGCAGTTCAATTGGTGAATGTTAGTTGCTTGTTTACTTGGTTTAGTTTGAATCAATAGGGTGATATTAATGTTGTTAAAATCTGAAGATTAGATGGTATGAGTTAGAGTACTAGTTGTGAGCAGGTGATTTTTGCCACGCTTAAATTACTCCTATAAATTCATTAGACTTAGAATTTTTCTTTTATTATTTGAATTTTTAGGAATTAATTGCATGATTTTGTGTCTTGTTTGCATTTTTGTGTGCATTTTTAGTTGCTATAATTCATAAAAAGGTACAAAAAATATTGCATTTGCATTTAGAATTCGATTTTATATTTTTACTAGTTAATTAATATTGCTAAAATAAGGAAAAAATAATAATAATAACATCTTTACATTTTTTGGTTTAAGAATTAGTTAACGTTGGAAATTGATTAGTATAATCTTAGATTTAATATTGGGTCTTTAGTTTTTGATTTTAATAAAATCAGAAAATTCAGAAAATATAAATAAATAAAGTACAAAAAGAAAATAAGGAAACAAATGAAAGAAAATGAAACAAAAAGCAAGGGTTGGCAAAATGTTTGGGCCAATTTCGGGCAGCCCAAACCAAAATCACCAAAAATCAATCCATAACCCAGTCCCCACCCGTCCAGTCCAAAACCCCAACCCAGTCCAGAGACGCCCAAAAAACGACGTCGTTTTGGCGTCAATTAATCTTGACCGTCCATTTCTCATCATCCAACGGTCCTCACTCGTTCAAGACTTTTAAATAAAAATGTCCGAAATTCCTCATTAAACCTAAACATTTCCCATCCTCCTCGTACCCCTGTCTCAAACCTTACCCCTGTAACGCCACCGCCGTCCACCGTAACACCACCCTTCTCCGTTGTGCCTCCGCCGTCCGCCGCCGGCCGGAAATCGCCTCCGCCGGCGGCGAAGCTCCAAATCACCCAAAAATTACACCCCTCAATCCTCTCATCCTCCTCTTTCCAATCCCCAACCTAGTTTCCCTCAAATCGTAACCAAAATGCTCGAATATGCGATTGAAATTTCCGGCCAGGATACCACCTTTCCCAAACCCCACCAAATTTACACCATAAGACCACCACGACCTCCTCTATCAAACCCCTAAGGTCCTGATCCTCAAACATGGCCGGAACTTCTCGAATATGGATTTGAAGTTTTCCGGCCAAAACCCTAATTGCCCCAAACCTCCCCAGATTAATACTACGTGATCCTTTCGTCTTCCTTATGAGGAGTTCAGTGTCAGTGGTGGTCAAATATCACCGGATTGGTTCAAATGTCAGATCGGAGAGTGGCAGAGTCTCGAGCCGTCAGTTGAGTTTGATTTTTCTTTCTTTATTTTTGATTAATTCGTTTCCTGTTCTCATATTTGTTAAATCTCTATTCCAATACACATTTAATTTCCATCAATCTCTTGTTTTGATTTTTGCGCCTGGTTATTAGTCTGTTTTGATCTTGGTTAGCTATGTGTTAGTGTAATATCATCAGAAGAAAATTTATTAAGTAAGAATTCCTTTCTTCTAGTTTTCTATTAGGGTTCTCAATTCTTCCTTGTTTCATGTTATTAGTTTAGAAATTTTGATTAGTTCTAGGTCTGCATTTCTGATTTGCTGGTTAATTTGGGCTAGTTTCAGTCTTGATACTGATTTTACGATAGTCAATTGACTAGTAGTTCCATTAGCTAGTTTGGATCCGGCCTTGAAATTGATCTTGGCTACAACTGTTTTTAAATTTGCTGAGTAATTGTTTAACTGTGGATTAAAGTAAGAGGGTTTGGGTAGCCAGTAATTCTAAGGGGATTTCAGGGGTAGCTTGGGTATGAAAAAGGGTAGTTTTATTAGGAATAGTAGTTTTAAAAGTAGGGAAAGGTGTATAGAGATTGTAATAGGTGTAGGACTTT